>NC_083589.1:17985104-18285104 GCF_027579695.1 Neoarius graeffei | reverse complement strand
GGGGAGCACAGGGGGTGAAGGTGTTGTGTGTGCACGGGGATGTTCACAGCTACCCTTTGGTGTCAGTCCACATTTTTTTCCGAGGGAAAAAATTTATAGTGAAGGCGGCGGTTAATCCTCGCCTTACCCACTCTATAATTTTGGGGACTGATTGGCCAGGATTTCGGGATTTAATGACACGCTTAGTAAAGAGTGGGTCCTGCCATTTGACAGGGGGAGGTCCTGGTGTCGCTTTGGCGGGAGCAGCTGTCACAGAGCCGTCTACGTCATCTCCGTGCCAGAGTGAGGAGCCGCCGGCTCCTCCTCTCTCTATTGGGGAATCCCTTGCAGATTTCCCATTAGAACAATCGCGAGATGAGACTCTGCGACATGCGTTTGACCAAGTGAGAGTAATCGATGGTCAAACGCTCCCGCCGAACACCACCCCGTCCTTCCCCTACTTCGTGATTATGAAGGATAGGTTATACAGAGTGACGCAGGACACTCAAACTAAAGAGCGAGTCACGCAGCTTTTAATTCCGAAGAGCCGCCGGGAATTGGTATTCCAGGCGGCTCACTTTAATCCCATGGCTGGACACTTAGGGCAGGATAAGACACTAGCCCGAATAATGGCCCGATTCTATTGGCCGGGGATTCCCGGCGATGTTCGTAGGTGGTGTACAGCGTGCCGCGAATGCCAGTTAGTAAATCCAGCGGCCATTCCAAAAGTGCCTTTGCTCCCTCTTCCATTAATCGAGACCCCGTTTGAGAGAATTGGGATGGATCTCATCGGGCCATTAGATCGGTCAGCACGAGGGTACCGCTTTATATTAGATCTGGTGGACTATGCAACGCGATACCCGGAAGCAGTGCCTCTGCACAATATCTCAGCACGTAGTATTGCTGAGGCACTCTTCCGCGTCATCTCCCAAGTCGGAATCCTGAAAGAGATTCTGACTGATCAAGGCACTACATTTATGTCACGAACACCGCGCGAACTGTATGGGTTATTGGGGATTAAGCCGATCCGCACCAGTGTGTATCACCCACAAACGGATGGTTTAGTTGAACGGTTCAACCACACCCTCAAAAATATAATTAAAAAATTCGTAAGTGAGGACGCATGTAATTGGGATAAGTGGCTCGAGCCCTTGTTGTTCTCAGTGTGAGAGGTTCCCCAAGCCTCCACGGGGTTCTCCCCGTTCAAGTTATTATATGGGCGCAAGCCGTGCGGCATCCTAGACGTGCTGCGGGAAAATTGGGAGGAGGGACCTTCGCAAAGCAAGAACGGAATTCAATATGTTATGGACCTGCGCGCAAAACTCCACATGCTCACCCACCTAACCCAGGAGGTTCAAAAAGGGGTACTGACATCATGTACCTCTCCAGTCCCCTGTGGAGACCACCTCTCCCCGACCCAACTCACGGAGGTCGCCCAGTTGCAGACCGAGTTTTTGGATGTGTTCTCGCCCCTGCCCGGTCGCACTAACCTCATAGAGCACCACATAGAGACGCCCCCGGGGGTAGTAGTGCATAGCCACCCTTACAGACTACCCGAACACAAAAAAAAGGTGGTTCGGGAGGAACTTGAGACCATGCTCGAAATGGGCATCGTCGAGGAGTCCCACAGTGACTGGAGCAGCCCGGTGGTCTTGGTACCCAAGGCCGATGGGTCGGTCCAGTTCTGTGTGGACTACAGGAAAGTCAACGCGGTGTCTAAATTTGATGCGTACCCAATGCCTCGTATTGATGAGTTGCTCGATCAACTCGGCACGGCTCGCTTTTATTTGACACTGGATTTGACGAAGGGATATTGGCAGATCCCCTTGACTCCCCTATCCCGAGAAAAAACGGCCTTTTCCACACCGTTTGGTTTACACCAATTCGTCACCCTTCCGTTTGGGCTGTTTGGGGCACCCGCTACGTTTCAGCGGCTGATGGATAGTGTAGGTATCATGCCGCCATCTTGTGTCTAAGAACTACAACTCCCAGCCAACTTCCGCGTTGA
Organism: Neoarius graeffei; assembly: GCF_027579695.1. Taxonomy (NCBI): domain Eukaryota; kingdom Metazoa; phylum Chordata; class Actinopteri; order Siluriformes; family Ariidae; genus Neoarius; species Neoarius graeffei. Next base: position 18,283,117 of record NC_083589.1, on the reverse strand, counting down.
CCATGTCACGCCTGGGCGAGATCACGTACATCACATTCCTCAGGAATTCAACAAAAGGAGTTGGAACCCAGCCATCTTTGCTCTTTCGTGTCCGACTCTCAGCAAGACGGGCTGAATGAAGAGTACTCACCATCAGACGTCTAAACCGCGTGTTTTCTTCTCTATCTAACCCTGATCAAGTTAGATTTCGGAAACACGTGATCATCAACTCAAGCGAGTTATTAAACCAGTTTTTGCAAGTATTACTTTTCTTTTAAAGCGTACGTGACTGCGAGCAAAAAGCAGTTTTCTGAAGAGCTCTTCTCTTTTCTTTCTTTTAAATCCGTGCACGGTGCTGAACAAAGACTTTTCATCTTATCAACTACGAAGATCGCCAAAGAAGCTTCAAATCTCTCTCTTCCCCACCGAAGCGCTTTCAGCCTCCTCGAGCTACCTCTACAAAGAGCGCAACCTTCCACCTCGAATTCCTTCAGACAGAAGACGAGACTCTTTGCAGTAAGAAAGGCATTGGGCAGAAGTTTAAGTCTTAGGAATTAGTTATTCACTTAATGTGAAGTTATATGAAGTTAAATGAAGTGTATACACTGAATTTTGGTTCTCTATCATTTGTTTGTTGATTTAAAATTGGTTAATCCATAAGTTTTTGCATGTCTCTCTCTCCCTTTTAACATTCTAATTCATTACTTACACATCTTGGTTTCACACGTGTTCTAGCTGGCAAGAGCTAAATTCCTTTGTCCGACAAAGGAAGCACGTGTCCCTCACCTACTAGGCCTTAAAACCGAGTTCCTGTATCTCAGTCTTAGACAAAATCATAAGTATTGTTTTCAATTCAACCCTTATAGCAAATTATCCTGTGCCTACATTTAAGACTATATAGATATGCACCACAGATGACTGTTTGAATGTTTATTTTTAGTTAAAGCCTTCAGCTTTTACACACTAGGCCTGAAAGTATATGTAGCTAGCTTTTCCTTTGTCTGGTTAGCCTACAAGCTAACCATGTGGTCAGCTAGATTTGAAGCACATGCTAGTTAGCATCTCTTTGTCTGATTAGCCTACAAGCTAACCACTAGGCTGGAAGCACATGGCTAGCTAGAAATTCTTTTGTTCAGTTAGCTCACAAGCTAAAACTGCTTACACACACACACATTCATATACACACACCCCACTTTGTTTACGCCTGGTCCTGTCTCATCTCTGAAGCTAAGCAGGGTCAGGCCTGGTCAGTACTTGGATGGGAGACCTCAGATGTCACCACCAGCCATCCCTGCCTTTCAGTTCTCCTGCCACTGGACTTCACCTACACACATTCTTCCAACTCCCCTTTCCCCTATTATTAATAAACTGTGGTTTGAGTGCATTTGATCTCCTCTCCTGTCTGTTCCGTGACAGAACGATCTGACCACAACATGGAGTCAGCGCCCAAACCCTCTGCCCGAGGCTGCAGTGCCTCGAAGATGATGTCAGTTGCATGTCTGCCGACATTGCAGCCCTGATCCAGCTTGGTCATCATCAGCAGCAACAATGACTGGACCAAGCACTCCAGCTGCTCACCGCCCAACCACCGCAGTCCCTCGTTGCATCAGCCCCTGTCATACCCGCCGCTGACGTGCCAGCTCCGGGAGGTGCTCCTGCTACACTCGAGGCCCCGGAACCCAAGGTTGGCAGTCCGGAGTGTTTTGACAGTGACCCCTCCCAAGTCTGTGCCTTCCTGACCAGTTGCCGGTTGCTGTTCGGTTGCAGCCCAGAACCTTCATGTCGGAGGCAGCGAAGGTGGCCTTCGTCATCACTCATCTGACTGGCCGCGCCCACCTGTGGGGGACTGCTGAGTATGAACGCCGGACACCGGCGTGTGCCTCCTTCACCTTGTTTTCAGCGGAAATGACTAAGGTCTTCGACCTGGGCTCATCGTCAGTAGAGGCATCCGGAGGACTGATGAGTATTCGCCAAGGCAGAAAAACAGTGGCTGACTACTCGATCGATTTCCGGACCTTGGCCCAGCGCAGCAAGTGGGGCATGCAGGCGCTGGTGGACGCCTTTCTGCACAGCCTGGCCGACTACATTAAGGACGAATTGGTCTCGCACGAACAACCATCGACACTCGATGAGGCCATTGCCCTGGTCGTCTACATTGACCGCCGCGTCCAGACCCGTCGACGAGAGAGGGCCCGCCAGACTCAGTCAGTCACCAGCGCATGGAGTAACCCAGCCCCTTCTATGTCTCCTGCTGCTTCTCCGCCGAGCCTTCTGGACCAGGCAGAGCCCATGGAGATCGGCCATGCTTCCCTCAGCCCAGCAGAGTGCCAGCGTCGGATCACCTCCAATCTGTGCCTGTACTGTGGGGGTGATGGTCACCGTGCTGCCTCTTGCCCAGTAAAAGCAACGAGCTCACTGGACATGGGAGGGGTCCGGCTGGGCTCAATGATCATCCAGTCCTCCACCAGCCAGAAACCTATGCTCCAAGTTCGTCTTCGTCTGTTGGATTCCACCCACACCCTGCCCGCCCTGGTTGACTCTGGCGCCGAGGCTAACATCATGGACACCGAACTTGCACGCCAGTTGGGTCTGCAAAGCCTTCACTTATCCTCTCCCGTTCCAGCCAGGGCACTGGATGGCCATCTTCTTGGCACCGTCGCCCGCCTCACTGCCCCTGTTCCGATGACTGTCAGGCAACCACCATGAAACCATCCAGTTTCACCTGCTCCGTTCCCCCGACCAACCTCTCATCCTGGGCTATCCATGGCTCAGCCAACACAGTCCTCACCTCGACTGGGCCACTGGCGCGATAAGAGAATGGGGCAAGGACTGCCACCGGACCTGCTTATGGGCCGCCACTCTAAACCCCCGTACTCCACCTGCCAGCTCTGCCCCTTCCAAGGACCTGCCCCTTCAGGTGGAGTCTTGTAAGCTAGCACCTCGGTTTGTCGGACCATTCCCTGCCCAGAGGATAATCAGCCAGTCTGCTGTCCGGCTCTGACTGCCCAAGTCCATGAAAGTGCACCCCACCTTCCACGTCTCTAAGATCAAGCCAGTACACGAGAGCCCGCTGGTCCCAGCTGCACCTCCTCCTCCTCCTCGTCTCATCGACGGTGGCCCGGTCTACTCCGTCCGGCGACTGCTGAAGTCACGACACAGGGGTAGGGGCCTCCAATACCTGGTGGATTGGGAGGGCTATGGTCCTGAGGAGAGGATGTGGGTTCCTGCGGGAAGGATTCTGGATCCGGCCCTCATCGCCGACTTCCATCGGCTACACCCTGACCAGCCCTCCATCCGACGGGGCCGACGTGGGGGTTCTCACCGTGCGGATCCACTCCCGGACCCTGCCCCTGCTCCAACGCCTGAGCCTGACACCGAACCGAATCCTGGGTGGGGGTCCTGGGATGACGATTCTTCTGACGGTGAAGAGGGTGCGGAGGCTATGGACACTGACCGGTCTGAGGAGTTCTAACCCTCCACCGGTATTCCCCCTCCTCCCGCCTGTCTTTGGTGATCTGTGGCTAGGGACTTCTGGGGCCGTCCCTTGAGGGGGGGTTCTGTCATGGTCCTACCTGTGGGCTCTCTCTTCAGGTAACATCTCCACTCAGCATTACCGGCCACGCCCGCACTCACTTCCTCTTATTAACTTTCAGTGACTGTCATTGGCTGTTGCCGATCACCTGCTTCCCCCTGGGTGTATTTAAGCTGCAGTTCTCCCTAGCTCCTGGGTCAGATTGTCTGCAACTCTCAGCCTGATAACCTGCTCTGTGTTCCTACTACTCTGACTCCTGAAGATTTCCTGTTCTGTCTGACTCTGTCTGCTCTCCAGCCCTGGTAGCCTGATCTGCCTTCTGTTCTGTTGACTCTGCCTCTTGCCTGCCCCTCCTGTACCTTCACCTGATCTCCAGCTTGCTCAGCCCTACAGCCACACCTCTCTGACTACGCCTGGTCTTGTCTCATCTCTGAAGCTAAGCAGGGTCAGGCCTGGTCAGTACTTGGATGGGAGACCTCAGATGTCACCACCAGCCATCCCTGCCTTTCAGTTCTCCTGCCACTGGACTTCACCTACACACATTCTTCCAACTCCCCTTTCCCCTATTATTAATAAACTGTGGTTTGAGCGCATTTGATCTCCTCTCCTGTCTGTTCCGTGACAACATTCACTGTTTGAACTTTGAGGTAACCCTAATCTAGTTAGATAGTGATTATATGCCCAAGTGCCTATGGTGATTGTATGCTCAAATGCCTCTACCTCCAACTGTCTCACTGGAACTCACAAGTTTACACAGTCTTCACAGGACACCATGAACTGTGCAGAACAAGTCTACCTCAAGGACTATGGACACGACGATGATACGGTACGGTGCTCTCAGTGCTACAACTCCGTCATACCCCTGAGACCAAAAGGGGGAATGTAGGGATCATGCCGCCATCTTGTGTCTAAGAACTACAACTTCCGCGTTGACTATGTCACGCCTGGGCGGGATCACATACATCACATTCCTCAGGAATTCAACAAAAGGAGTTGGAACCCAGCCATCTTTGCTCTTTCGTGTCCGACTCTCAGCAAGACGGGCTGAATGAAGAGTACTCACCATCAGACATCTAAACCATGTGTTTTCTTCTCTATCTAACCCTGATCAAGTTAGATTTCAGAAACACGCGATCATCAACTCAAGCGAGTTATTAAACCGGTTTTTGCAAGTATTACTTTTCTTTTAAAGCGTACGTGACTGCGAGCAAAAAGCAGTTTTCTGAAGAGCTCTTCTCTTTTCTTTCTTTTAAATCCGTGCACGGTGCTGAACAAAGACTTTTCGTCTTATCAACTACGAAGATCGCCAAAGAAGCTTCAAATCTCTCTCTTCCCCACCGAAGCGCTTTCAGCCTCCTCGAGCTACCTCTACAAAGAGCGCAACCTTCTGCCTCGAATTCCTTCAGACAGAAGACGAGACTCTTTGCAGTAAGAAAGGCATTGGGCAGAAGTTTAAGTCTTAGGAATTAGTTATTCACTTAATGTGAAGTTATATGAAGTTAAATGAAGTGTATACACTGAATTTTGGTTCTCTATCATTTGTTTGTTGATTTAAAATTGGTTAATCCATAAGTTTTTGCATGTCTCTCTCTCCCTTTTAACATTCTAATTCATTGCTTACACATCTGGGTTTCACACGTGTTCTAGCTGGCAAGAGCTAAATTCCTTTGTCCGACAAAGGAAGCACATGTCCCTCACCCACTAGGCCTTAAAACCGAGTTCCTGTATCTCAGTCTTAGACAAAATCATAAGTATTGTTTTCAATTCAACCCTTATAGCAAATTATCCTGTGCCTACATTTAAGACTATATAGATATGCACCACGGATGACTGTTTGAATGTTTATTTTTAGTTAAAGCCTTCAGCTTTTACACACTAGGCCTGAAAGTATATGTAGCTAGCTTTTCCTTTGTCTGGTTAGCCTACAAGCTAACCACGTGATCGGCTAGATTTGAAGCACATGCTAGTTAGCATCTCTTTGTCTGATTAGCCTACAAGCTAACCACTAGGCTGGAAGCACATGGCTAGCTAGAAATTCTTTTGTTCAGTTAGCTCACAAGCTAAAACTGCTTACACACACACACATTCATATACACACACCCCACTTTGTTTACAGAAGATTTCAATTCTGCTGCTATTAAATTGTTCAATTTTTCCTTTTCTTTTTATTAAAGTTTTTATTATCTTTGTTATAATAAACTCTATTATTATTGAAATTGTGTGTGGTGTCTATCTGCTGTTTCGATACTTTGAAGTGGCCCAATCGCAAAGAATTCAAGGAAAGGTGTAGATAATTTATGTAATATGGTAAGTGATCAATAATAATTTGGAAGATACCATTTTAGCTGTCTGGTAATTTACCCAAGATCAATGGTATGATTCACTAAATGATTCATTGAACGATTCACTAAATAATTCACTGATTCGATTCACTGACTCGATTCACTGAATGATTCACTTCAAACGATTCAAATGAGACTGATTCTATGGTATGATTCAATTCAAATGAGTCAAATTAAACGATTCAATAGGATTGATTCATTTTAATTATTAACCTTCAAATTTAATGAGACTGATTTCATGTAATTATTAAAGATTGATCACTTATCCAATCCTAAATACACAAAATCATTAATTACACCTACAATAGAGTCCTCCGCCCCCACGCCACGTATGCGGCCGCGTATCTAGATGATATTATCATCTATAGTAATGACTGGCTGAGGCACCTTGAACATCTGAGGGCTGTCCTTAGGTCGCTGAGGCGAGCGGGGCTCACAATCAACCCAAAGAAGTGTGCGATTGGGCGGGTGGAAGTACGGTATCTGGGCTTCCACTTGGGCAACGGGCAGGTGCGTCCCCAAATTAATAAGACGGCAGCGATTGCGGCCTGCCCGAGGCCCAAGACCAAAAAGGGGGTGAGACAGTTCCTGGGGCTGGCTGGCTATTACCGTAGGTTTATACCTAATTATTCGGACGTCACCAGCCCGCTGACTGATCTCACTAAAAAGGGGGCCCCAGATCCGGTCCAGTGGACGGAGCAATGCCAGCGGGCTTTTTCAGAGGTTAAGGCTGCACTGTGTGGGGGCCACTTCTACACTCCCCTGACTTTTCTCTCCCCTTTGTGTTGCAGACTGATGCGTCGGACAGAGGGCTGGGGGCAGTTTTGTCCCAGGAGGTGGAGGGGGAGGACCGTCCCGTCCTCTACATCAGTAGGAAGCTGTCAGTGTGTGAGGGGCGCTACAGCACCATTGAAAAGGAGTGTCTGGCGATCAAGTAGGCGGTCCTCGCCCTCCGTTACTACTTGCTGGGGTGCCCTTTCACCCTCTGTTCGGACCACGCGCCCCTCCAGTGGCTCCACCACATGAAGGATGCCAACGCGCGAATCACCCGTTGGTATCTAGCACTACAACCCGTCAACTTTAAGGTGGTCCACAGGCCGGGGGCGCAGATGGTCGTGGCGGACTTCCTCTCCCGTCAAGGGGGGGGGGAGTCGGCTGCAGGCCGGACGGCTGCCCGGCCTGAGTCGGGCGGTGGGGGTATGTGGCAGCGGGGGCGTGGTCAAGCGCCTGTCTGTGACAGGAGGGCGGAGTAAGGGAAGGTAAGTGGCAGAATCACTACACCTGACGTCAATTAACCTGTGTTTGTGTGTCTTCCCAGTGACCGCGCCCTATTTAAAGAGGGAGAGCTGAGAGCAGAGGAGAGCTTATCCCCGAACAAGATGCCAGTTGTGTGTGCATGTCTATATCAGTGAAGATTGTTAGACTGAAAAGTAGAGCAATAAATGCTATTTTTGAACCCGATCTCTGTCCTGCCGTCCTCTGTGCTCCACCCACACCTAGTGAACGCTACAATACCATCTCAATCTTCTTGAACTATGGAATGAGGGGGGTCCCTGTGGTATTGGCAACAGTAGTTCCAGAGAGGGAGGACCTGGGGCCAGAAGTAAAAACAAATGTAACCACTCAATCCACCCTGGTCCCCTGTGGAGACCACCTCTCCCCATCCCAACTCATATCTCAAAGTTGCAAGCGGAAATTTCTAATGTGTTTTTGCCCCTTCTCAGTCACACCCATCTCATAGTACACTACACTGAGATCCCCCCAGGGGTGGTCGTTCGTTGCTGCCCAAACCATTTACTCAAACACACAAAAAAAGCATAGTTCAAGATGAACTCAAAGCTATGCTCAAAATGGGAATAGTAGAGGAGTCGCACAGTGACTGGAGCAGCTCGGTGGTCTTGGTCCCCAAGGCCAATGGGTCGGTCTGCTTCTGTGCGGACTACAGAAAAGTCAATGCGGTGTCTAAATTTGATGCTTACTCAATCCCTCACATTGATGAATTTCTCAATCAGGTGGGTGTGGCTCATTTTTATTCAACACTGGATTGAACAAAGGAATATTGGCAGATCCCCTTGACTCCCCTATCCCATGAAAAAAAGGAGTTTTCCAGCCTGTTTGGTTTACACGTTTGTCACCCTTCTGTTCAGGTTATTCAGGGCCCCGGCGATGTTCCAGCAGCTCATGGACAAAGTCCTGTGCCTGCATGCTGCGTATACCATGGCCTACCTAGATGACATCATCATATACAGTGGTGCTTGAAAGTTTGTGAATCCTTTAGAATTTTTGATATTTCTGCATAAATATGACCTAAAACATCATCAGATTTTCACACAAGTCCTAAAAGTAGATAAAGAGAACCCAGTTAAACAAATGAAACAAAAATATTCTACTTGGTCATTTATTTATTGAGGAAAATAATCCAATATTACATATCTGTGAGTGGCAAAAGTATATGAACCTTTGCTTTCAGTATCTGGTGTGACCCCCTTGTGCAGCAATAACTACAGTTAACTACTGATCAGTCCTGCACACCAGCTTGGAGGGAGTTTAGCCCATTCCACCATATAGAACAGCTTCAACTCTGGGATGTTGGTGGGTTTCCTCATGTGAACTGCTCGCTTCAGGTCCTTGCACAACATTTAGACTGGATTAAGGTCAGGACTTTGACTTGGCCATTCCAAAACATTAACTTTATTCTTCTTTAACCATTCTTTGGTAGAATGACTTGTGTGCTTAGGGTCATTGTCTTGCTGCATGACCCACCTTCTCTTGAGATTCAGCTAATGGACAGATGTCCTGGCATTTTCCTTTAGAATTTGCTGGTATAATTCAGAATTCATTGTTCCATCAATGATGGCAAGCTATCCTGGCCCAGATGCAGCAAAACAGGCCCAAACCATGATACTACCACTACCATGTTTCATAGATGGGATAAGGGTTTTTTTGCTGGAATGCAGTGTTTTCCTTTCTCCAAACATAACGCTTCTCATTTAAACCAAAAAGTTCTATTTTGGTCTCATCCATCCACAAAAAATTTTTCCAATAGCTTTCTGGTTTGTCCACGTGATCTTTAGCAAACTGCAGACAAGCAGCAATGTTCTTTTTGGAGAGCAATGGCTTTCTTCTTGCAACCCTGCCATGCCATTGTTTTTCAGTGTTCTCCTGATGGTGGACACATGAACATTAACCAATGTGAGAGAGGCCTTCAGTTGCTTAGAAGTTACCCTGGGGTCCTTTGTTACCTCGCCGACTATTACACGGCTTGCTCTTGGAGTGATCTTTGTTGGTCAATCACTCCTGGGGAGGGTAACAATGGTCTTGAATTTCCTCCATTTGTACACAAGTTTTCTGACTGTGGATTGGTAGAGTACAAACTCTCTAGAAATGGTTTTGTAACCTTTTCCAGCCTGATGAGCATCAACAAAGTTTTTTTCTGAGGTCCTCATAAATCTCCTTTGTTCATGCTATGATACACTTCCACAAACATGTGTTGTGAAGATCAGACTTTGATAGATCCCTGTTCTTTAAATACAACCTCGATTCCAAAAAAGTTGGGACAAAGTACAAATTGTAAATAAAAACGGATTGTAATGATGTGGAAGTTTCAAAATTCCATATTTTATTCAGAATAGAACATAGATGACATATCAAATGTTTAAACTGAGAAAATTTATCATTTAAAGAGAAAAATTAGGTGATTTTAAATTTCATGACAACACATCTCAAAAAAGTTGGGACAAGGCCATGTTTACCACTGTGAGACATCCCCTTTTCTCTTTACAACAGTCTGTAAACGTCCGGGGACTGAGGAGACAAGTTGCTCAAGTTTAGGGATAGGAATGTTAACCCATTCTTGTCTAATGTAGGATTCTAGTTGCTCAACTGTCTTAGGTCTTTTTTGTCATATCTTCCGTTTTATGATGTGCCAAATGTTTTCTATGGGTGAAAGATCTGGACTGCAGGCTGGTCGGTTCAGTACCCGGACCCTTCTTCTATGCAGCCATGATGCTGTAATTGATGCAGTATGTCAGGGGTGTCAAACCTGATCCATAAAGGGCCTTGTGGCTGCAGGTTTTCATTCCAGCCATGCAGCAGCACACCTGACTTGGCTCATTCAATCAACTGAACTGTCTTCACACAGTCAAATACTTGCAGCCACACCCACCCTTGATTAAAGGGTGGGTGTGTCAGTTGATTGAATAAGCCAAATCAGGGTGCTGCTGCATGGCTGGAATGAAAACCTGCAGCCACACGGCCCTTTGTGGATCAGGTTTGACACCCCTGCAGTATGTGGTTTGGCATTGTCATGTTGGAAAATGCAAGGTCTTCCCTGAAAGAGACATCATCTGGATGGGAGCATATCTTGCTCTAGAACCTGGATATACCTTTCAGCATTAATGGTGTCTTTCCAGATGTGTAAGCTGCCCATGCCACATGCACTAATGCAACCCCATACCATCAGAGATACAGGCTTCTGAACTGAGCGCTGATAACAACTTGGGTCGTCCATCTCCTCTTTAGTCCGAATGACACGGCGTCCCTGATTTCCATAAGGAACTTCAAACTTTGATTCATCTGACCACAGAACAGTTTTCCACTTTGCCACAGTCCATTTTAAATGAGCCTTGGCCCAGAGAAGACGTCTGCGCTTCTGGATCATGTTTAGATATGGCTTCTTCTTTGAACTATAGAGTTTTAGCTGGCAACGGCGGATGGCACGGTGAATTGTGTTCACAGATAATGTTCTCTGGAAATATTCCTGATCCCATTTTGTGATTTCCAATACAGAAGCATGCCTGTATGTGATGCAGTGCCGTCTAAGGGCCCGAAGATCACGGGCACCCAGTATGGTTTTCCGGCCTTGGCCCTTACGCACAGAGATTCTTCCAGATTCTCTGAATCTTTTGATGATATTATGCATTGTAGATGATGATATGTTCAAACTCTTTGCAATTTTACACTGTCAAACTCCTTTCTGATATTGCTCCACTATTTTGTGGGTGCAGAATTAGGGGGATTGGTGATCCTCTTCCCATCTTTACTTCTGAGAGCCGCTGCCACTGAAAGATGCTCTTTTTATACCCAGTCATGTTAATGACCTATTGCCAATTGACCTAATGAGTTGCAATTTGGTCCTCCAACTGTTCCTTTTTTGTACCTTTTAACTTTTCCAGCCTCTTATTGCCCCGTCCCAACTTTTTTGAGATGTGTTGCTGTCATGAAACTTCAAATGAGCCAATATTTGGCATGAAATTTCAAAATGTCTCACTTTCGACATTTGATATGTTGTCTATGTTCTATTGTGAATACAATATCAGTTTTTGAGATTTGTAAATTATTGCATTCCATTTTTATTTACAATTTGTACTTTGTCCCAACTTTTTTGGAATCGGTGTTTATGTGTGTGTACTATTTTAACATTTTCAGGACAACAACCCTTTCATATCTGAAGCAACTTTGATAGAAAATGAGGCCATATTAGAATTAGAAGAGAAGAAGAATAATGAAATTATGAAAGAATGAAGGCAATGAAAGAAATTAAACATAACATTTGAAATGCTGATATTTTTGGGTCTTCTCTGAAGGTGTAATAGGCCCTGATGGTTCCACTCTGTTTACAAGCGAAAAAGGTACCAATGGACATCGAAAAACTGGAAAAGAGTGTGTGTATGTATCAATAATAATAATAATAGGGCGGCACAGTGGTGTAGTGGTTAGCGCTGTCACCTCACAGCAAGAAGGTCCTGGGTTCGAGCCCCGTGGCCGGCGAGGGCCTTTCTGTGCGGAGTTTGCATGTTCTCCAAGTGTCCGCGTGGGTTTCCTCTGGGTGCTCCGGTTTCCCCCACAGTCCAAAGACATGAAAGTTAGGTTAACTGGTGACTCTAAATTGACCGTAGGTGTGAATGTGAGTGTGAATGGTTGTCTGTGTCTATATGTCAGCCCTGTGATGACCTGGCGACTTGTCCAGAGTGTACCCCGCCTTTCGCCTGTAGTGAGCTGGGATAGGCTCCAGCTTGCCTGCGACCCTGTAGAACAGGATAAAACGGCTAGAGATAATGAGATGAGATAATAATAATAATTATAATAATAATATTGGCTGGCTCGTTCAGTATCATCATAGCTGAATGGAATGTATCTAACAGACCACTCAACGCCAGACAATAATATTAATAATAATATTAATATTAAATATGTTAATTATTTATTATAATATTAATTAATATTAATAAATAGTATATTAATATATACTATTAATATACTATTTATTAATCTTAATATTAATTAATATTAATAAAAATAATAATATTAAATATGTCACTCAGATCCGCAATGTATTTTGTCTGAAAAATGCAAGTTTTTCAACACGAGTACATAAACTTCATATCTTCAAGACAATGTGTGATTTTCTTTTTATTTTATAGTACCCAAATGTATCAAAGCATCGATAGCCTCACGAGTGACATTTTGAAAAATGTGTTGTTCCATGTCCTGGATGTAGTTCGTATGAAAAAAAAAATTATATATACACACACGCAAGACAAGTCTACAGCACCATCCAAGTAAAACATCGTCTTTGGAGTGTTTATCCCAGTGGTTTCATATCAATTCACACCTCTGAATCACAAAGCTCGACACTAAAATGTGTTGCTGTCATGATGTGTTGCTGTCAATTGATGTGTTGCTGTCATGAAATTTCAAATGAGCCAATATTTGGCATGAAATTTCAAAATGTCTCACTTTTGACATTTGATATGTTGTCCATGTTCTATTGTGAATTCAATATCAGTTTTTGAGATTTGTAAATTATTGCATTCCATTTTTATTTAAAATTTGTACTTTGTCCCAACTTTTTTGGAATCGGGGTTGTAAAACAGGGTGCCCACTCACACCCCATTGATTGAAAACACCTGACTCTAATTTCACCTTCAAATTAACTGCTAATCCTAGAGGTTTACACTAACAGATATGTAATATTGGATCATTTTCCTCAATAAATAAATAACCAAGTATAATATTTTTGTCTCATTTGTTTAACTGGGTTCTCTTTATCTACTTTTAGGACTTGTGTGAAAATCTGATGATGTTTTAGGTCATATTTATGCAGAAATATAAAAAAATTCTAAAGGGTTCACAAACTTTCAAGCAGCACTATATAGTCAAGATTGGCCGCAGCACATGAAACATCTTAGGGTGGTTCTAGAGTCATTGAGGCACACAGGACTCATGATTAACCCAAAGAAGTATGCAATTGGGTGGGTGGAAGTACGGTATGTGGGCTTCAACTTGGGTCATAGGCAGGTGCGTCCCCAAATTGACAAGACTGCAGCCATTGCAACCTGTCAGAGGCCCAAGACCAAAAGGGGAGTGAGACGGTTCCTGGGGCTGTGTGGCTATTATCATAGGTTTGTGCCTAACTATTCAGATGTCACCAGCCCACTGACTGAGCTCACTAAAAAGAAGGCAGCAGATACCATCCAATGGATTGAGCCGTGCCAATGGGCTTTCACCCAGATAAAGGCTGCCCTGTTGTAATAGTGGCCTGTGGGGGCCACTAGTACACTATCCTGACTTCTTTCTCCCTTTTATTTTACAGACTGATGTGTTGGACAGAGGGCTAGGGGCTGTTTTGTCCCAGATGGTGGAGGGGGAAGAGCGCCTGGTGCTGTACCTTAGTCGCAAACCCTCAGTGCGAGAGAGTAAGTACAGTACCATTGAGAAGGAGTGTTTGGCCATCAAGTGGGCAGTCCTCACCCTCCAGTACTACCTGCTGGGGCACTCTTTGACCCTCTGTTTGGATCATGCCCCGCTCCAATGGCTCCACCACATGAAGGATGTCAAAGCATGGATCATGCATTCATATCTAGCTTTGCAGCCCTTCAAGTTTGAGGTAGTCCACAGGCTGGTGGTGGTGGTGGCTGATTACCTCTCCCGCTGGGGGGGGAAGTCAGCTGCAGGCTGGACAGCTCCCCGACCTGAGTCAGGCAGTGGGGGTATGTGGCAGCAAGGGCGTGGTTGAGCACCAATTTGTGAATGGAGGGTGAGGTCAGGGAAGGAGAGTGGTAAGTGATCACACTTGTGTCATATTAATAATGTGTGCGTGTGTGTGTGTCTTGCAGTGACAGCTGAGGGTTTATATGGTGGGAGGAAGCAGAGAGGAAGGAGGCTTCCCTGCACACCATCTAGTGTGTGTGTGTTCAGGCATGTGTGCAATTAAGCTGAAAAGCAAAAATAAACAAAGTATTTGGAATTCACCTGCCTGTCACAGTGCTTCAGTGTTCTGCCCCACTGCAGGGATTATACAACTGTTAGTTCTGGTTCACCAATTTGAATGATCGAGCAGCGTTCCAAGAGCACTGATATTTACTATAATAGCACTGGGACGTTTCACTGTGTGTATCACTCTGCTTGTCAAGTCAATATACCACATTGTCACAAAGCAGCTTTACAGAAAAATAAAGACTATTTTTGTTAGGACTGGGACTGTTTTGGCCTCTAGAGGCCACAGTTATTTCCTTTCTGGTCATGTTTGTTTTGGGCCTCTAGAGGTCACCACTGTGTTCTGTGTTTTGTTTTTGTCTCATTGCCTGTTTCCTGCCCCGCCCTGTCCTTAATTAGTTTGTGTATTTATACCCCTGAGTTCAGTCCTCTTGTCATGGAGTCTTTGTGCTGTTATGTTTAGCTCCAGTTACCTCTGTTCTGATTTCCTCGCCCGTGTCTTTGTGGTTTTTGTACTTTGCTTTCTTTTGGACTTTTTGGACTTTGTGTTTACCATTTTGGATCCTCTGAGTGTTTGTATTTTTGCCTCTTCTTTTCTGGTTTTTTGGCTCTTTGTTTCTTTGAACTTTTGTTTTTTTCCTGGTTATCTTCTGAGCGTTTGGATTATACTTTTGTTTTTGCCTTGGATTTTAATAGTGTAAATATTGTAAATAAACCTTTTGATACTTTTTCTACTTCTGCCTCACGCCTCTGCATTTGAGTCATCCCCCTGGTGGCCTAGTGGGGGTTTGCTGGATTATCACACCAGCGAACCAGGTTCGAATCCCAGCAAAACCCTAAGAGAAAGATTCCGTTATGACCGACTCAGCAGAGGCTTCTTCATCTGTCTACCCGGCCAACCTTCAGGGAATGATGGCTGCGTTAACACGCCTCAGATCCACCATGGACACTCATGGACGGACTCTCGCAAGCCAACATGAGACCCTTGCTCGCCACGAGGTACTGCTTCAGCAGATTGGGAGAACCCTGGCACAGCTGACTTCTCTGCCCCATCTCCTCCGCCTGATTCTGCTCCTGCTCCACCATCTGCTCTTGCTCCAGTGCCTCCTACCATGCTGCCTTCTTCACCTCGCGAACCCAGCCTTCCTGCACCACAGAGGTATGATGGCAAGCACAGTGAGTGTCGAGAGTTCCTTACCCAGTGTCAACTCACCTTTGAGCTTCAGCCTACCACCTACACTACGGATCACCGCAAGATTGCCTTTGTGATAACCTTGTTAGCTGGTAAGGCGCGAGCCTGGGCTACTGCTATCTGGCAGAGACAGGGACCTGAGTGCTCTGATTTCCAGCTGTTTACTGAGGAGATGCTGCGTGTCTTCGATCAAGCAGACATCAGTAAAGACGCAGCCAGAAAGCTCATGTCCATCCGGCAAGGGGGAAGCGTCGCAGACTACGCCATCTCGTTCCGGACGCTCGTAGCAGTAAGTGGATGGAACGAGACTGCCCTGTTGTCAGCCTTCCACCATGGTCTGTCTGACCCCATCAAAGATGGTCTGGCTTCTATCGGATGCCCAAGTGACCTTGAAACACTGATCTCACATTCTACTTGTCTGGACAACAGGATGAGAGAACGCCGCCAAGTCCTGAGCCTCCCCGGCCTCCCTGCCTCTACCTGGAGCCCGTCTACCTCCTCCAGTGACTGTCCAGAACCCATGCAAGTGGGCCGTACTCGCCTCTCCGCATCTGAGAGGGAGCGCAGAAGGAGGAACAAGTGCTGCATCTACTGTGGCAAGCCTGGTCACTTCCAAACATCATGTCCCGAACTCTCGGGAAAAGGACCGCCCCGTCCAGCCGAGGGAGGGTTGTGACGGGGCCTACTCTCTCTCCCGGACTCCCTGGCCAAGGAATCTACATCCCGGTCTCCATCTCCTGGGGTGAGTCCGTCCACTCTTGTCAAGCTTTGTTAGACTCAGGGGCGGCTGGAAACTTTATGGATATTCACTTCACCCAAAGTATCAATGTCCCGACTGCACCTCTTGAAGTCCCACTGTCTGTGTCTGCCCTGGATGTCCAAGCCTTAGGTGATGGAAGAGTCACCCAAGTAACTTCTCCAGTCTTCCTCCAGTCTCAAGGTCACAAGGAAGAAATATCCCTGCACCTGATTCCTTCACATGAGTTCCCAGTTATTCTAGGTCTCCCTTGGCTTACCCGCCACAACCCTCGTATAGACTGGGTCACTAGCCAGGTTGTGGAGTGGGGTCCTGCATGCTATGCCTTTTGTCTGCTCTCTAGCTCTCCTGTGTCTCTTGCCGAGCCTCCTGATCTCACCGAGTTATCTCAAGTTCCCACAGAGTACCGGAATCTTAAGGAAGTTTTCAGCAAGAGCAGGGCCGCCGTTCTTCCTCCGCACCGTGCCTACGACTGTGCCATTGACTTGCTCCCTGGGATTACCCCTCCTCATGGCAGACTGTTTTCCCTCTCTCAGCCAGAACGCAAGGCCATGGAGGAATACCTCAAAGACGCCCTGGTCTCTGGGTTCATTCGACCCTCCACCTCACCCGCTGGTGCCGGCTTCTTCTTTGTCGGCAAGAAGGATGGGGGGCTCCGACCATGTATTGACTACAGGGGCCTGAACAAGATCACTGTGCGCAACCGATATCCCCTTCCACTGATGTCCACAGCATTCGACCTGCTCCTAGGCACCACCGTCTTCACCAAGTTGGACCTACGGAACGCATACCACCTCATCCGTATCCGACAGGGAGACGAGTGGAAAACTGCCTTCAACACCCCATCTGGGCACTACGAATACCAGGTGATGCCCTTCGGACTCACCAACGCACCAGCTGTTTTTCAGGCCCTAATCAATGACGTCTTGAGGGACATGATTAACCTGTACGTTTTTGTCTACCTCGACGACATCCTTATCTTTTCCAAGACCATGCAGGAGCACCGCCACCATGTCCGCCAGGTTCTCCAGAGGCTGCTACAGAACAATCTGTTCGCCAAGGCCCAGAAATGTGAATTTCATGTTCCCGAGGTCTCCTTTCTGGGTTTTATTGTACGGACAGGCCAACTCCAAATGGACCCAGCCAAGACCCTGGCCGTCTGGGACTGGCCCACTCCCAAGTCCGTCAAAGAGGTTCAGCGGTTCTTAGGATTTGCTAACTTCTACCGCAAATTTATCAGGAACTTTAGTTCTGTAGCAGCACCCATGTCGGACCTCACCAAAGGGACAGGTGGATCTTATGTCTGGTCTCCTCAGGCAGAAAAGGCGTTCAAAGACCTCAAGGACCACTTCTGCATGGCACCCATTCTGGTCCTCCCGGACACCTCCCAACCATTCATTGTGGAGGTGGATGCCTCAGACAGTGGTGTCGGCGCGGTGCTCTCTCAACGTTCGGAAGGAAAGCTGCACCCCTGCACTTACTTCTCCCACCGCCTGAGTCCTGCAGAGTCCCGGTATGATGTGGGGGATCGAGAACTGCTAGCGGTCAAACTGGCCCTTGAGGAGTGGAGGCACTGGCTGGAGGGAGCGCAACATCCATTCCTGGTTTGGACGGACCACAAGAACCTGGAGTACCTCCAGCAAGCCAAGAGACTGAACCCACGACAGGCTAGGTGGGCCCTGTTTTTCAGTCGGTTTGACTTCACCCTATTGTACCGCCCCGGCTCCAAGAACACCAAACCTGATGCACTGTCCAGGCTGTTCTCTGCCACTAACAGGGAAAGTGAAGTCAGGCCTATCATCCCTATATCCTGGATTGTGGCTCCTGTCCGCTGGGGTATTGAGGAGACCGTTCGACAAGCTCAACACCGGGACCCTGATCCTGGGACGGGGCCACTGGGCCTCCTGTACGTCCCTCGTCAAGTCCGGGCCAAGGTTCTCCAGTGGGGTCACTCTTCCCCTCTCACCGCCCACCCGGGAGCTCGGAGGACCCTGGACTTCCTGAAAAGACGCTTCTGGTGGCCTAACATGAAGAAGGAAGTGAGGTCATTCGTCCTGTCCTGTGAGGTCTGCACCAGAACCAAGAACCCGCGACAGCGTCCCCAGGGTCTCCTGCATTCTCTGCCTATTCCCCGGCATCCCTGGTCCCACGTGGCAGTCGACTTCATCACGGGTCTCCCTGAGTCTCCTGGTAACACTGTCATATTGGTCATAGTGGACAGATTCTCCAAGGCCTGCCACTTTATTCCACTATGCAAACTCCCCTCTGCCCTTGACACTGCTAAATTGTTGTTCACTCATGTCTTCCGAGTTTTTGGTCTCCCTCAGGACATCGTCTCTGACCGGGGGCCCCAGTTCTCCTCCCAAGTATGGCACGGCTTCTGCAAGAGCATCGGGGCCACTGCCAGCCTCTCCTCTGGGTTCCACCCCCAGTCCAATGGCCAGACGGAGAGGCTCAACCAGGACCTGGAAACCACCCTGCGAGGCCTGGCTATGGATAACCCGACATCGTGGAGCACCTGGCTGCCATGGGCAGAGTACGCCCACAACACCCTGCAGTCATCAGCCACCAAGCTGTCGCCGTTCCAGTGCCAATTCGGGTTCCAGCCACCTCTGTTCCCGGACCAGGAGGGGGACGCTGGAGTGCCCTCGGTCAACCATTACGTGAGACGGTGTCGCAAGACCTGGAGCAAGGTCAGGAGGACACTCATCTAGACCTCCAGTACCAACCAGACTCAGGCCAACCGCCATAGGAGACCTGCCCACACTTTCCGCCCTGGGCAGCGGGTTTGGCTGTCCACCAAGGACCTTCCGCTGCGGGTGGAGAACTGCAAGCTTGCTCCTCGCTACATTGGCCCCTTCAAGGTTGTACGCAGAGTTAACCCTGTCTCCTACCGGCTCCAGTTACCACGTATGCTAAGGATCAACCCCACATTCCATGTTTCCCTGTTGCGGCCCGTACTGACGTCCACGTATGCCCCTGCCCCTAGGAACCCCCCGCCCCCCGCATCTTCCAGGGTCAGACTGTGTTCACCGTGCGCCGCCTGCTGGACTCCCGCCGGGTTCGCGGGGGCCTCCAATATTTTGTGGACTGGGAGGGCTATGGCCCTGAGGAGCGCTGCTGGGTCCCAGCTCGGGACATACTCGATAAAGAACTTTGTCGGGACTTCCATTCGGCCCATCCTGATCGTCCTGGGAACGTCAGGAGACGCTCCTGGGGGGGTCCTGTTAGGACTGGGACTGTTTTGGCCTCTAGAGGCCACTGTTATTTCCTTTCTGGTCATGTTTGTTTTGGGCCTCTAGAGGTCACCACTGTGTTCTGTGTTTTGTTTTTGTCTCATTGCCTGTTTCCTGCCCCGCCCTGTCCTTAATTAGTTTGTGTATTTATACCCCTGAGTTCAGTCCTCTTGTCACGGAGTCTTTGTGCTGTTATGTTTAGCTCCAGTTACCTCTGTTCCGATTTCCTCGCCCGTGTCTTTGTGGTTTTTGTACTTTGCTTTCTTTTGGACTTTTTGGACTTTGTGTTTACCATTTTGGATCCTCTGAGTGTTTGTATTTTTGCCTCTTCTTTTCTGGTTTTTTGGCTCTTTGTTTCTTTGAACTTTTGTTTTTTTCCTGGTTATCTTCTGAGCGTTTGGATTATACTTTTGTTTTTGCCTTGGATTTTAATAGTGTAAATATTGTAAATAAACCTTTTGATACTTTTTCTACTTCCGCCTCACGCCTCTGCATTTGAGTCATCCCCCTGGTGGCCTAGTGGGGGTTTGCTGGATTATCACACCAGCAACCCAGGTTCGAATCCCAGCAAAACCCTAACAATTTTATACACACAGATTTTTACGTATGCCCAGTGTCAGAGTTCTGGCAGTAGCTGTACAGTCAGTATGATCAAATTTTATATTGATTAGATTACTAGAACAAACTCTGAGTATTTCTAATTTTTTTTATAGCTCAGGGAACAGACAGTCTCAATATAGTGGAACCTGAGTGGCGACTGTGCAGCTAGCAGACAGTAAGTTTAACCTGTTCGTCTGCTCCCTGGCCTTGGCTCTGGATTGTCACAAGTTAACTAGACCTGTTCTGAGACTGAGCTATGCTGCAAGAAATGCAACAGCTTCCTGAGCCCAAATTGTTTTCAGAGCACCACCTGGACAGCCAGCAGTTCAGTGACCATAACCTGCTGTAAGCTACATCGCCATGCCGCATTGGGATAGGGCCAGAATATATTGCTCATCTGTGTTCACCACATCAGATTCCACTTCCTAGTTGGAAACAGTAGTTATTATAGTAGTGTTTAAAATAACATCATTAGCAAGCAATACTTTTCAGGAATGTAACTTTTTTTAAATATGAAAGCTCATTAGATGAAGAAGAAAGAGAAGAAGGGATGCCAATTTTACTGGTGGCATCTTTAAGAGGAATGTAGTATAAATCATTGTGATAAATCAAGATGGCGCCACAAGAGTGGCAGGTAGTTGCAGTAGCTCCAAGCGTGTTTGTGTGTTTTGGTATGTTTTTGTACTTTTTTCGTGTTTCTTTCTGCACTAGTCTCAGTCGGAAGTGTGCACCTCGGGATGTACTACTCGTGAGACTGTGCATTTGTATTTTTCTCTTTTCCTTTCTGGGGCTAGTTAAATCGGCATCAGCGGACCCTTTCAGCCACGGCTCCATTGTTTACACTCGGGAGCAGCTGTTAGCACTGCGCAACACCAAGGTACTCCCCGTGGAAAGACCGGTGATCCCCGCGGAATTAAGGAGAAGGAGAAGGGGATACAGAGCTGGAATGAAGTGCCGGGAGAAGAAAAGACGGTATAAACCATGTATACTGTCTGTCATCATGGGAAACATAAGATCTCTCCCTAATAAGATGGATGAGCTAACAGCGCTAACCAGGCTGCAGAGGGAGTACCGGGAGTGTAGCCTTATGTGCTTCACAGAGACCTGGCTGAATGAACTCTCACCAGACTCACACGTCACTCTGGACGGATTTCAACTCGTGAGAGTGGACAGGAAAGCCAAGGAGAGCGGTAAGAGGAAAGGAGGGGGTATAGTGATGTTTGTGAATGACAGATGGTGTAACCCAGGGCACATCAGGGTAAAGGAGCAGTATTGCAGTAAAAACATTGAACTGCTAGCGGTTAGCATTCGGCCATATTACCTCCCGAGGGAATTCTCGCATGTTATCGTGATAACTGTGTACATCCCCCCAGCGGCCGATGCTGCTGCAGCCTGTGAGCTCTTACACACTACAGTGTCAAAGCTTCAGACATCGCACCCCCAGTCCCTGCTACTAATCTCTGGTGACTTCAATCATTCTTCCCTGTCCTCCACTCTCCCAACTTTCACTCAGTATGTGAAATGCCACACCAGAGACAATAGAACTTTGGATTTAATGTATGTGAACACGAAGGATGCATATAGTTAATCACCCCTCCCCCCGCTGGGCCGTTCTGACCACAATCTGGTTCACTTGTCCCCTACATACATATCTATGATGAATAAACAACCACCCATCAAGAGGTATGTAAGGAGCTGATCTGAGGAGACCAGTATGGCACTGAGGGACTGCTTTGACACCACGGACTGGGATGTGTTGTGTGAACCTCATGGGGATGACATTGATAGCCTGACAACCTGCATCATGGATTACATTAATTTCTGTGTTGAAAACACTATGCCAGTCAGGAAGGTACGGTGTTTTACCAACAATAAACCCTGGGTGACCTCTGAACTAAAAGCCCTATTAAACGAGAAGAAGAGGGTTTTTAAATCTGGCAACAAGGAGGAGATGAGGAAAGTGCAGAGGGAGCTGAAGAGGGGGATAAGGAGAGGCAAGGACAGCTACAGGAGGAAGCTGGAGGAGCGCCTCAAGGGGAGCAACGCCGGAGAGGTATGGAGAGGCCTGAAAACCATCTCTGGCCACACAAAGGACAGTGGGAGGGGCCCTGTATCTGGGGGCCAGGACTGGGCAAATGAGTTGAATCTCTTTTTCAACAGATTTGACTGTGCCACCCCACCCTCCCCCACTCACCATAGTCCTGACCTGTCTGTGTTATCACTCCACCCCCCCATAATACCTCTGACACCAACAGCTCCCTCCTCACACCACATCACCCCCCTCCGCTCCCTGCCAGACCAATCCATACACTCCACCCCCAACCTCACTCTACAGGAGTCACACCTCGGCTACAACCCTCGCCTCTCCATAACAGCTGATCAGGTGTTGAAGGAGCTGAGGAGGATCAAGACAAGGAAAGCTGATGGCCCTGATGGTAACAACTCCAGACTGCTTAAGGACTGTGCAGATCAGCTCTGTGGGATTCTTCTGTACATTTTCAACCTGAGTCTCAGTCTGGAGAAAGTTCCACTTCTGTGGAAAACATCATGTGTGGTTCCAGTTCCCAAGACTGCGCACCCCAGGGAGCCCAACCACTTTTGGCCAGTAGCTTTAACGTCTCACCTCATGAAGATCATGGAGAGGATTGTTCTCTCCCACCTCCGACACCTGGTGAACAGCGAGATGGACCCCCTGCAGTTCGCATATCGACCGGGCATTGGTGTGGATGACGCTGTCATTTACCTGCTACACTGGTCACTGTTGCACCTGGAGGGTACTGGGAGCACTGTGAGAATCATGTTCTTTGACTTCTCCAGTGCTTTCAACACAATCCAGCCATCACTGCTTAGGGGGAAGCTGGAGGGAGCTGGTGTCGACTGCCACCTGGCTGCATGGATCATCGACTACCTCATTATCGACTGCAGTATGTGTCTGATGTGGTAGTCTGCAGCACAAGGGCTCCACAGGGTACAGTGCTCTCTCCTTTCCTCTTTATACTTTACACATCTGACTTCAGCTACAACATGGACAGCTGCCACCTCCAGAAGTTCTCTGATGATACAGCCATCGTTGGACGTGTGTCAGAGGGGGACGATCTGGAGTACAGAGAGGTCATCACCAACTTTGTCGCCTGGTGCGAACTGAACCACCTGCGCATCAATGCCAGCAAGACAAAGGAGGTGGTGATCGATTTCAGAAGGACGGTTTCCCAAATTGCACCAGTGAACATCCAGGGTTTGGACATTGAGATCTTGGAGGAGTACAAATACCTGGGTGTTCACCTCAACAACAAACTGGACTGGACTAACAACACAGATGTCCTGTACAAGAAGGGCCAAAGTCGTCTCCACCTCTTGAGAAGACTGAGGTCTTTTGGTGTGTGCAGGACACTGCTTAGGACTTTTTATGACTCTGTGGTAGCATCAGTGATTTTCTACGCTGTGGTCTGCTGGGGCTGTGGAAGTTCAGAGAGGGGCAGGAAGAAATGTAATAAACTGGTCAGAAGGGCTGGCTCAGTCTTGGACTGTCCTCTGGACTCCATTGAGGTGGTGGGTGAGAGGAGGATGTTAGCCAAGCTGACCTCAATCATGGATAACCCCTCTCACCCCCTGCATGAGGCTGTGGGGGCTTTAAGCAGCTCTTTTAGTAGTAGACTGCTACACCCACGGTGTAAGAAGGAGAGATACCGCAGGTCATTCATACCGGATGCTGTCAGACTGTATAACACCCACAACTTGTAATGTAGCACCAATAACCTGTTTGTCGTTATATTTGCACTACTTCACCACTACTACCTCTGCCATCTCTCATCGATGCAATAATATAGGCCTTAAACTATTTTTATGCATACTTGTATATAATGTTATGTATGTGTGTATATATACAGAGTTTACCTGTAATGTGCAATTTTTCCGAGCCTCTCAATAAGGCAATTTTTTCTTTTCTATACTTTTTCACGGAATATGATGAAAATAGCCCTCTGTATTTAATCCTTCATTTGTCTAATTTTTATTTCATTTTTATTTATCTGTTTGACTTTTTCTTGCTACTGTAACACATGAATTTCTACAGTGCTAGAAGCGCATGTCCAGGCTTTAGAGAAGGTTAGTGAGCGTGAGAACAGTGTAGTTTCTATAGGGGAAAGTCTGGATGCCCTAGGTGGAGTTAGTAATCCCCCAACTCCGGCATTAGAGCCCTTACAGCGGGGCAAATGGGTGACGGCTCGGCAGCATAAGCGTAGAGCCAAAGCTACCGCTGAGGCTCGCCCACAGGAGCACCACTCCTCTCCGTGTCACGTGCCGAACAGGTTTGCTCTCTTTAGTGATGCACCCACTGAGAAACCTGAAAGAGCTCTGGTTATAGGGGATTCTATCATATGGCATGTGAAATTAGCTCAGCCTTTAGGGGCACCAGCAGCTTTAGTCAGGTGTATACCGGGAGCCAGGGTGCCAGACACAGCAGGTGATCTTAGGGTCCTAGGCAAGCACAGGTTCTCAAAGATAGTTATCCATGCAGGAGCTAATGATATATGCCTTCGTCAGTCTGAGGTTACTAAGAGTAACTTTGTAGAGGTGTTTAAATTAGCGAAGGCGATGTCCGATGCTGTAGTATGCTCTGGCCCCATCCCAATGCGGCGTGGCGATGTAGCTTACAGCAGGTTATGGTCGCTGAACTGCTGGCTGTCCAGGTGGTGCTCTGAAAACAGTGTGGGCTTTATAGATAATTGGGCTAATTTTGAGGGCACTGCTGGCCTGTTAGGGCGGGACGGTATCCATCCCACTCGGGAAGCTGCTGCTCTCATTTCCTGCAACATAGGTCATAGTCTATCTTAGTCAAAGATAAGAAATTTAATGTCATTACATGACGCTGAAAAACTAGTCCATGCTTTCGTTACCTCCCGGTTGGATTATTGTAATGCCTTACTGTCTGGATGTTCCAATAAGTGCATAAACAAGCTCCAGTTAGTTCAAAATGCAGCAGCAAGAGTCCTTACTAGAACTAGAAAATATGACCACATCACGCCTGTCTTATCCACACTGCATTGGCTCCCAATCAAATTTTGTATTGATTATAAAATACTACTATTGACCTTTAAAGCACTAAATGGTCTCGCACCACAGTACCTGAGTGAACTTCTGCTCCTCTATGACCCGCCACACCTACTTAGATCAAAAGGTGCAGGCTATCTGCTGGTACCTCGTATAGTGAAGGCTACATCAGGGGGCAGAGCCTTTTCTTACAAAGCTCCACAGTTATGGAACAGCCTTCCAAGTAATGTTCGGGAATCAGACACAGTCTCAGCATTTAAGTCTAGGCTGAAAACATATCTGTTTAGTCAAGCCTTTTCTTAATGGTGTTTATGAGGTAAAGGTGTAGATCTAGAGGGTCCTCAGACATGGAGTGTTTTGGTAAACTGGGATGTATGGATGCTGTCAGTCCCCACTCACTTGCTCACTCGAGTTTGTTGACAGTGTAGTGGCTGGCTGCTTTATGTCCCAGGGCTCCCTCATGCCTGTGTTCCCTTCTGGCTCTCCCCTTTTAGTTATGCTGTCATAGTTAGTTGCTGGAGTCCCTGCTTGTACTCAGTGCAATATGTATACTGTTCCTATTCAGGTGACATTGGGCATACCTAACAACCTGCGTTTTCTTCCCCCCCCCCCAAATCTGTCCCTCTGAGTTACATGGAGTCAACAGGAAATCTTTTGGTGGAGAGGGTGGAGACCTCGACTGGCTATCATAGCCTGCAGGGAATCGGCCGTCAGACATTCTGTCGCATGTCCCAGACCCAGTGAAATGTAACTGAATTGTCTTGGCCAGCCCTAAGGGTCCCATCTGCATCTCATCATTGCTGAGGAGTGTGCTCCCATCACCCAATCAAGCATCCAGCCAGAGCAGGTCATGATATTTTTTAACCATATTAACATGCCATTGTTGTGTATTATGCCTGATGTCAAGACTCTCGTCTCTGCGAGCCTACCACACAGATTTAATAATTGTGTCATTTTTAGGGCATACCTAACAACCTGTGTTTCCCCCTCCCCCCCATCCCTCTGAGTTACGTGTTGGTCCTGGGATTGAGATGCTGGCTTCTTCTGCCCCTCAGACCTGCTTGATCCATCCTGGTGCCCTATGTTTGGTCGGAGTTTTATCGCATCGCTCCTGTGAAGGATGGCCCCATGAGGACAGTTGAGGGTTATACCTGGAGGATGCTCTGGACTCTTACAGTAATGCTTTTATGGCTGAAGACTACAGTTGACATGCTAACTTTAGGACTGCAGTTGTCATGAACAGTTTTGCACTCAAGTTTCCATCAATGAAGAGTTATAACATCAACGAAACTGCCTTCATGTTAACACTGTTAATGTTATGGTCATGCTGTCTGTTGTTGCCCAAATGAGGATGGGTTCCCTTTTGAGTCTGGTTCCTCTCGAGGTTTCTTCCTCATGTCATCTGAGGGAGTTTTTCCTTGCCACTGTCGCCACAGGCTTGCTCATTGGGGATAGATTAGGGACAAAATTAGCTCATGTTTTAAGTCGTTCAAATTCTGTAAAGCTGCTTTGCGACAATGTTTATTGTTAAAAGCGCTATGCAAATAAACTTGACTTGACTTGAATTTCCCCGATGTAGGATGAATAAAGTGAATCTAATCTAATCTAATCTAATCTAGCTAGCCAGCTCATCGACAGCGTGACCACTAATGAAGCAAAAATAAACAGAACATTTGGCCATATTGTGTTTGAAATGCCACTTGGTCTATATTAATTGCTTGTTCATAGAACTGTTGTATAAAAGCAATATCACACTCAAGGTTGTGTTGTTGCACTGAATGTCAGAATGACCATGATTAACTAGAGTGAATTACAGCTGTGCTGATATTCCATACAACAGCACTCCTTCTCATGTGATATTTGGTAAATTACTTTTATGTTTAATGAAGAAATGGTATTTGTTGAAGAGTTACAAAAAAAAATTACTTGTGTTACAACTGACCCCGCTCTCTCCTACGTGTTATTGCACAGCTGATTTCTATTTGGAGCAAATCAGGAACTTGAATGACTCAGGACACAGTAATACCACAGAGGATAAATTTAGCTTTCTCACACTTTACCTCTCTCTCACTCATACATGCCTGCCTGCCAGTCATTTCCTCGCAAACACCGGAACAGATGCCCCTCCACTTCATAACACAGCATGCAGGTGGTTAATGTAACACAGGGGTAAAAGCTCTCAGGCAGATACTACTCAGTGGTTGAATATAGTTTTCACAGGAAATGAAACGAGGTAACCACAGAAAACCTTAGGATTTGATTGAAGATGACAGTTACTTACTCGAGTAAAGTGGCCAACGCCACCTTCTTCGGCTTCCACAGACTGTTAGTGAGGTGGAAAGGCAGCATTTACAAACTACTCTACCGCGAATTTCTCATTTTTGTTCTTCTTTACTCCATCCTTAGCTTCATCTACAGGTAATATACAACATCTACATTATCTCCTCCAAGACCACAAAACATTTTAACCATTTGTTTAATATTCATCTTTTTCCTCTATTTTTTGTCACATTAGGCTCTTTTACATGTCATTACTTCCAACAGCATGAATACAGGAATTGATATTTACTCTCTCATAACACACACAAGTAGTTTTTGTTCGGGAACCTGATTTCCTAAATTGCTCCCAGCATCTCCTCAATGACGTAGACTGCCGTACAATTGAAACTCTCAGGCGAGTGGGATTCCCCGCCAAGGCTGTATGCAGTGTCAAGTCAAGTTTATTTGTATAGCGCTTTTAACAATAAACATTGTCGCAAAGCAGCTTTACAGAATTTGAACGACTTAAAACATGAGCTAATTTTATCCCTAATCTATCCCCAAATGAGCAAGCCTGTGGCGACGGTGGCAAGGAAAAACTCCCTCAGACGACATGAGGAAGAAACCTCAAGAGGAACCAGACTCAAAAGGGAACCCATCCTCATTTGAGCAACAGACATGACTATAACAGTTTTAACATAGTCAGTTTCATTGATGTTATAAACTCTTTGTTGATGGAAACTTGAGTGCAAAACTATTCATGACAACTGCAGTCCTAAAGTTAGCAAGTCAACTGTAGTTCTCAGCTATAAAAACATTACTGTAAGTGTCCAGAGCATCCTCCAGGTGTGACTTTCAACCGTCCACATGGGGCCGCCCTCCACAGGAGCAATGTGATGAGATTCCAACCAGACACAGGGCACCAGGATGGATCAGACAGGTCTGAGGAGCAGAAGAGGTCAACATCTCGATATCAGGGCTGACATGTAACTCAGAGGGACAGATTTTTTTTTGGGGGGGGGGGAGAAAACACAGGTTGTTAGGTATGCCCACTGTCACCTGAATAAGTAGGAACAATATACATATTGCACTGAGTACAAGCAGGGACTCTGGCAACTAACTATGACAGCATAACTAAAAGAGGAGAGCCAGAAGGTAACACAGGCATGAGGGAGCCCCGGGACATAAAGTAGCCAGCCACTACACCGTCAATAAACTCGAGTGAGCAAGCAAGTGGGGGACTGACAGCATCCATACATCCCAGTTTACCAAAACACTATGTCTGAGGACCTTCCCGATCTACACCTTTACCTCGTAAACACCATTAACAAAAGGCTTGACTAAACAGATGTTTTCAGCCAAGACTTAAATGCTAAGACTGTGTCTGATTCCCGAACATTACTTGGAAGGCTGTTTTATAACTGTGGGGCTTTGTAAGAAAAGGCTCTGCCCCCTGATGTAGCCTTCACTATATGAGGTACCAGCAGATAGCCTGCAACTTTTGATCTAAGTAGGCATCCTAGAGGACCAGAAGTTCACTCAGGTACTGTGGTGCAAGACCATTCAGTGCTTTAAAGGTCAATAGTAGTATTTTATAATCAATACAAAATTTGATTGGGAGCCAATGCAGTGTGGATAAGACAGGGGTGATGTGGTTATATTTTCTAGTTCTAGTAAGGACTCTTGCTGCTGCATTTTGAACTAACTGGAGCTTGTTTATGCACTTATTGGAACATCCAGACAGTAAGGCATTACAATAATCCAACCGGGAGGTAACGAAAGCATGAACTAGTTTTTCCGTGTCATGTAGTGACATTAAATTTCTTATCTTAGCAATATTTCTGAGATGAAAGAAAGCTATCTGGGTAATGTTATCAATGTGAGTTTCGAATGAAAGACTGGGGTCAATAATCACTCCGAGGTCTTTTACTGCTGCACGTGAAGAAACAGAAAGGCCATCCAGAGTTACTGTGTAATCAGAAAACTTACTTCTAGCTGCATGTGGTCCTAGTACAAGTACTTCAGTCTTGTCAGAGTTAAGCAGAAGGAAGTTAATAAGCATCCAGTGTCTAATGTCCTTCACACATTCCTCAATTCTATTAAGCTGGTGTCTCTCATCAGGTTTTGCAGAAACATACAACTGCGTGTCATCAGCATAACAGTGGAAACTAATACAATGTTTATGAATATCACCCAGAGGTAACATAGATAAAGAAAAAAGCAGTGGACCCAAGACAGAACCTTGTGGAACACCAAACTTTACTTCAGTACGTCG
Organism: Neoarius graeffei; assembly: GCF_027579695.1. Lineage (NCBI taxonomy): Eukaryota > Metazoa > Chordata > Actinopteri > Siluriformes > Ariidae > Neoarius > Neoarius graeffei. Next base: position 18,253,679 of record NC_083589.1, on the reverse strand, counting down.
AGAAAAATCACCATTTACCTCAACATACTGATAGCGATCAGTTAAGTAAGAGCTGAGCCAGGAGAGGACCGTTCCCTTAACTCCCACAACATTTTCTAGTCTATCCAGAAGAATGGAATGATCAATGGTATCAAATGCTACATTAAGGTCAACCAACACAAACAGCGAGACACAGCCCTGATCAGACGCCAACAGTAGGTCATTTGCTACTTTAACCAGAGCTGTCTCTGTGCTATGATGAGATCTAAATCCAGACTGATGCATTTCATGGATATTATCCCTATGTAAATATAAGCATAACTACTGTGCCAAAGCTTTTTCAAGGATCTTGGAGATAATCAAATCAAATCAAATCAAGTTTATTTGTATAGCGCTTTTAACAATAAACATTGTCGCAAAGCAGCTTTACAGAATTTGAACGACTTAAAACATGAGCTAATTTTATCCCTAATCTATCCCCAATGAGCAAGCCTGTGGCGACAGTGGCAAGGAAAAACTCCCTCAGACGACATGAGGAATAAACCTCGAGAGGAACCAGACTCAAAAGGGAACCCATCCTCATTTGGGCAACAACAGACAGCCTGACTATAATATTAACAGTTTTAACAGGTATAACCCTCAACTGTCCTCATGGGGCCATCCTTCACAGGAGTGGTGTGATAAAGGGAGGTTTGATATTGGTTGATAATTGGACAGCTGACAAGGATCAAGGTCAGGTTTTTTAATCAGGGGTTTGATAACTGCTAGTTTAAAGGATTTGGGTACATAGGCAATCCTAAGAGAAGAATTTATTATTTTTAGAAGCGGTTTGATTACTTCAGGTATTATCTGTTTGAATAGACATGTAGGTAAGGGATCTAGTACACAAGTTGAGGCTTTTGATGCCGAGATTAATGAAAGTAATTCAATTTTTCTAAGGGGAGTAAAACATTCTAATTGCTGATCTGATACAGTTATATTGTTAACTACAGGATCACTTACATTGTCTGACCTTAAATTAGTAGTTTGAATTTTTTGTCGAATATTCTCAATTTTGTCATTAAAAAAAAATCATGAAGTCGTTGCTACTACATACTGCAGGTGTGCATGTGTCTATAGTGGACTTATTCCTGGTTAATTTTGCTACAGTATTAAAGAGGAATCTAGGATTATTTTTGTTATCTTCCAATATACGAGGAGAGTTATGTTGATCTAGCAGCACTAAGAGTTTTTCTACACTTCAGGAGGCTCTCCTTCCACATTAATTTGAACACTACCAATTTTGTTTGGTGCCATTTACATTCCAATTTTCTAGTGGTCTGTTTTAAAGTGCGAGTGTCATCATTATACCAGGGTGCTAATTTTTTGTCTCTAGCCATTTTCCTTTTAAGAGGCGCTACATTATCTAAAGTATGGCCGCCACGCCTACTTGGATCAAAAGGTGCAGGCTATCTGCTGGTACCTCATATAGTGAAGGCTACATCAGGGGGCAGAGCCTTTTCTTACAAAGCCCCACAGTTCCCCTGCTATTATTTTTAGAGTGGATTATGTTGAGGAGCCTTCTTATGTTATGAAATCCCTGACGAGTCTGTACAAACCCATTCTGATCACAATGCACCAAAAAAGGGATATATGGATCTAGCCTTTTACCAAGAACTTTACTCAATATTTTTGTCTCAACTCCCATAAGACTAATAGGCCTGTATGAAGAGCAGTCAGTCGGTATTTTCCCAGGTTTCAGAATAAGAACTATTGTAGCAAGTCTTAAAGTTGGTGGTAATATACCATTATTAAATGACTCGTTAAACATATCCAAAAGTGGGGTCAACAACTGCTTCTGGAAGGTTTTATAAAACTCTATTGGTAGGCCATCAGGCCCTGGGGTTTTGCCTGAGGTGGGGTTTACATTAGACCGTATCTGCAGATCATCAGATTAACATTTTTAAAACGATTAGCGTGCACACAGCAACGCCAATACACGATTCGCGTGCACACAGCAACGCCAATACACAGATACACTCGGCTCCGCAGGCATCCTGCGCTCCAAATCACTCCGCCCTGAACAGCGAGTGCCCTCTGGAGGGTGCGCACTCCGGCCCTGCACAGCTCACAGAGCGCGCGAGTGAAGTGCACGAGCAGTGATTCAGGACTGAGCCGCTGTGTGTGTGATCCTAGTGCATATCGGGCATGCGTGTCACTTACCACTTGCAAGTGGAAGGATGGCAAGCCTAAAGACAATCATAACTACACAATGGGCAGTATTTGCATCAGTATTTGCGGTATTTTCATACTTTTATACTCTTTAATGAAAGGTGATACAAGGCGGAAGTCCGCGCCGTTTTTCAGCAGTCGTGTCACATGACCAACGCCAGCGAATCAGGAAGGTGGATGTCACAGTGACGTTGTCCAATGACGACACCAGCTAGAGCTCAGCACAGCGTATCCGCATATTCTCAATGTTTACACAGCACCGGACCAGACACGATCTGGATTGAATACGTGGACCCTGGTGGATTCCCGTTTCCCGGCGTTTCCAGGCGTTTTAATGTAAACGGACAGTGCATCCGCGAAGAAAATGAGACAGATACGGTCTAATGTAAACTTGGCCTGAGTTGATACTTTTAATGGCCTGCAATAGCTCTTCCATTGTTGTGTCCTTATCCAGGTCTACTTTAACTTCCTCTGTAAGCATTTTAAACTGGAGCTGATTAAGAAAGGCATCTCTATAGGCTGGTATGGGGGAGCATTCTGACCTGTATAGTGATTGATAAAATTCCTTAAATGTGTTATTAATATCTAGAGGATCGCTTGATATCTCCCCTGATTGAGTAGTTATGTCATTAATGGCTCTTTCAGATTGTATTTTTTTAATTTTCCAAGCTAACAATTTGCCGGCCTTTTCTCCCTGGTCATAAAAGGCTTGGTTCAGCCACAGTAAACTTTTTGCTGCTTTATCAGATGTTAATTTATTGTATTCCGTTCTTAAAATTAGTAACTGTTTTTGTTTGTCAGGGTCATCTTTATTATTTATATCTATTTCCAAAGATTTTATTTGCTTCTCTAATTCATTAATTTCTGTTTTTTGTATCCTGTTTCTAGTACTAGTAGAACTAATAATTTGCCCTCTAATATATGCCTTGAAGGCTTCCCATCTAATGCATATGTTAGTTTGGTTAGTGTTAATCTGAAAGTAGACATCAATCTTATCTTCTAAATATTTAACAAATTCAGGATTTTTGAGCCATCTCACTTGCAGACGCCAATTAGGAGGGGACTGTTGAAGTTTCTCCATTTGTACAGACATGGAAATGGGGGAGTGATCACTAATGACTATACAGTCATACCAACAATTCTTAATTTTGGATACAAGTTCTTGTGATACTAAAAAATAATCAATGTGAGACCTGGACTTATGTGTTCCTGAATAGCATGAGTATTCCAAATTATCTGGGTTAAGTTTTCTCCAGATTTCAGATAAGTTTAAATCAGTGATGCATTGTAAGATTGTTTTTCTAGATTTGTTTTTTATGGGGATCACTTTTTGTAGAGCGGTCTACCGACGGATTTAAAGTATAATTGAAATCCCCACGTATAATGTTTAAGCCATACAATGAAGACAAGGTTAAGAAGAAGTCTTCAAAAAATTTAGGGTTGTCCTCATTAGGACCATATATGCTAACCAAGCTCAATGCGAGAGACAGGATCCTACCCTGGGCAATTACAAACCTTCCTTGGGGGTCCTGGATTGTATTAGTAAGTTGAAAAGGAATTGTTTTGTGGATAAGAATTAGTATCCCCCCCCCCCAGTGTAATTGTTATATGTGGCATGTATAACTTGACAAGGCCACCTACATTGTACTTGCTTAATTTCAGTAACTGTTACATGAATTTCCTGAAGAAAACGCACCACAGTACCTGAGTGAACTTCTGCTCCTCTATGACCCGCCATGCCTACTTAGATCAAAAGGTGCAGGCTATCTGCTGGTACCTCGTATAGTGAAGGCTACATCAGGGGGCAGAGCCTTTTCTTACAAAGCCCCACAGTTATGGAACAGCCTTCCAAGTAATGTTCGGGAATCAGACACAGTCTCAGCATTTAAGTCTAGGCTGAAAACATATCTGTTTAGTCAAGCCTTTTGTTAATGGTGTTTATGAGGTAAAGGAATAGATCTGGAGGGTCCTCAGACATAGAGTGTTTTGGTGAACTGGGATGTATGGATACTGTCAGTCCCCACTTGCTTGCTCACTCGAGTTTGCTGACGGTGTAGTGGCTGGCTGCTTTATGTCCCGGGGCTCCCTCATGCCTGTGTTACCTTCTGGCTCTCTCCTTTTAGTTATGCTGTCATAGTTAGTTGCCGGAGTCCCTGCTTGTACTCGGTGCAATATGTATACTGCTCCTACTTATTCAGGTGACATTGAGCATACCTAACAACCTGTGTTTTCTTTCCCTCCCCCCCACCCCAAATCTGTCCCTCTGAGTTACATGGAGTCAACAGGAAATCTTTTGGTGGAGAGGGTGGAGACCTCGACTGGCTATCGTAGCCTGCAGGGAATTGGCCGTCAGACTTTCTGTCGCATGTCCCAGACCCAGTGAAATGTAACTGAATTGTCTTGGCCAGCCCGAAGGGTCCCATCTGCATCTCATCATTGCTGAGGAGTGTGCTCCCATCACCCAATCAAGCATCCAGCCAGAGCAGGTCATGATATTTTTTACCATATTAACATGCCATTGTGTGTTATGCCTGATGTAAAGACTCTTGTCTCTGCGAGCCTACCACACAGATTTAATACTTGTCATTTTTAGGGCATACCTAACAACCTGTGTTTTCTTTCTCTCTCTCTCTCTTCCCCCCCCCCCCCCCAATCTGTCCCTCTGAGTTACATGTTGACCCTGGGATTGAGATGCTGGCCTCTTCTGCCCCTCGGACCTGCTTGATCCATCCTGGTGCCCTGTGTCTGGTCGGAGTTTTGTTGCACTGCTCCTGTGAAGGACGGCCCCATGAGGACAGTTGAGGGTTATACCTGTTAAAACTGTTAATATTATAGTCAGGCTGTCTGTTGTTGCCCAAATGAGGATGGGTTCCCTTTTGAGTCTGGTTCCTCTTGAGGTTTCTTCCTCATGTCATCTGAGGGAGTTTTTCCTTGCCACCGTCGCCACAGGCTTGCTCATTGGGGATAGATTAGGGATAAAATTAGCTCATGTTTTAAGTCGTTCAAATTCTGTAAAGCTGCTTTGTGACAATGTTTATTGTTAAAAACGCTATGCAAATAAACTTGATTTGATTTGAAGAAAAATAATTTTAGAATGTAGGTTTTTAAGTCTGTTCATTACCTGTTTCAGTTTAGTTAACTTATTGAGCCCCCTGACATTCCAGCTTGTAAATCTTAAATCAAACAGTTTTGGACTTTCCATGTTGCTTCAAGTGTAGTGAGATACATGACCATGTTGAGTGTGACAAAAAATAAAGGCACAAAATAAAGGAAAGTAGTAACAACTGAACTAGACATATAAAAACACTTAACCTTTAAAATCCCGTCCCCCTTCCCTTACTCAAACTAAACGGTGTAAGGGCAAGTACCAATCCACACTAATGAGGAGTGGTTTAACTGTAGGCACTTCTCTCAGGCCCTGTCCACACGGCAACGGATTCAGGTGAATCTGATAAAATTGTTTATCGTTTCGGCCTGGCGTCCACACGGCACCGGCATTTTGGGTGCCCCAAAACAATATTTTTTGAGAATGGGTTCCAGAGTGGAAAAATCTGGCAACGGCGCCGTTGCGAAGTCGTCTGGATGAGTAGAACGGATTTGTTTACGATGACGTCACAACGGGCGGCACGGTGGTGTAGTGGTTAGCGCTGTCGCCTCACAGCAAGAAGGTCCTGGGTTCGAGCCCCGGGGCCAGCGAGGGCCTTTCTGTGCGGAGTTTGCATGTTCTCCCCGTGTCCGCGTGGGTTTCCTCCGGGTGCTCCGGTTTCCCCCACAGTCCAAAGACATGCAGGTTAGGTTAACTGGTGACTCTAAATTGACCGTAGGTGTGAGTGTGAATGGTTGTCTGTGTCTATGTGTCAGCCCTGTGATGACCTGGCGACTTGTTCAGGGTGTACCCCGCCTTTCGCCCGTAGTCAGCTGGGATAGGCTCCAGCTTGCCTGCGACCCTGTAGAAGGATAAAGCGGCTAGAGATAATGTGATGTGTGTGATGACGTCACAACCACATGACTAGAACAAGCAGCACTCTCGCTGTTTTGTATGAACCACTGCATTGCATTCACTTTTGTATACAGCTTTTCTTTTAAATAAACAAGTAACTGAACCATTTCTTGAATTTCTTTTTTTTATTGGATAAGACTGCTTTTCAAAATGTTCACACACAATATAAAAAGTTATATAAATTATATAAAAATGCTTTTCAAAATGTTCACACAATAAGAAAATTAAGTTATATAAAACTATGCACACTAATAAAACTAATTTGTACACACAGAAGGCACGATTTCCTCGCGTAGTTGCAGCCATCTTCTTGTTGTTGTTGTGTGTTTGTTCCTGTGAGTACTTCACGCCGGGTAGAAGAAGGGGTTTATGCGCATGCGTCCTACTTCTTCTATTGTTCTGGTGTCTCCGATGGGACCGTCTTACAGCGCACGTAGAGGTGTGGCATGTGTATTACATCATTTTCAGCAAGCATTGCGTTGCCATATGTACCTGATATTTTACTGATCCGTTGCCCATGTGGACGCAGTATTTTTTTAATAAAATCTCGTTGCCGTTGTCGTGTGGATGTAGCCTCAGACAGCCCACATGAACCCCCCCAGCTCTGCATCCTGACCTGAACATTCAAACACTTATTGTCCTAGAATGATAGATATGAAGCATAATATTATTAACACTTCTTGATTTAACTGCCTCGATAGCCTGTATCAAATAAACAAGTGTATAGGCCTATAGTAGGTGCATAAAATAAAGTGCCCACCAAATATGGTAGTAGCAGCTCTGCATATAATTAAAATAAATTAAAAAGTATAAAATGTATATAAAATTAACCTGTATTAAACTGCAGTGCACCTATATTGTCCATATTAGTCCTTTTGTAGTTACCTATACTCCTGGGGGTTTAGAAGTTTCGGAGTTTGAAAGAAAGTTCTCAGCTTCTTCTGGTGTGGAGAAAAAGATTATCTTCCCTTTGTGTAGAGCCCTCATTCTGCATGGGCTCAGGGTGAATCCCTGAAAGCTTTCAGCTTCGTTGAACTTTTTTCTCACTGCATTGAATGGGCTCCGTGCTTTCATGGTTACCGCTGATAAATCTTGAGCAAAGAAGATTTTGTGACCATTGTGAGTGAGCGAGCATTGTTTGGATGTGTTGAAAACAAACTAGCGGTCTTGAAACTGTAGGAAACGAATGATTACAGCTCTGTTCTGACCTGGTCTTGGTCTTGCCAGAGTGCGGTGCACTCTTTCCAAGGTGAACGATCTGGTGCCGTCGAGCCCCAACCAGACCGGCAACATACACTGGATGTAATCAGTCATGGGTTGGGTTCCTTCAGCGCTTTCAGGGAGCCCCACCAACCTTAAGTTCTTTCTCTGAGCACGATTTTCCATGTCTTCCGTCTTGGACTCCAGATAGGCGATGCGTTTAGCGGCGTCAGTCATCTCCATTTTCACACTCTGCAGGCCGTCTTCGGTGTTTCCTATGCGCCCCTCGGCCTCCGCGAGTCGCTTAGCATTAGCGATGATATCTTGTTGAAGGTCCGCAAAACTCTTTTGCACAGCGTCAACAGAGCTATTCATCACAGCTATGCGTCTCTCCACATTGTCGAGTTTTACCCCGAAGCCATCAAGGGTACTTATCTTGGTGTTAATCGTGGTGACAGTAGAGTGGCGTGACTGTAGCTCTTTTAGCACCTTGGCTAAGTCATTCCGTGGGCTGGTTGGAACGTTAGCAACCTCGGCTACCAGAGTAGTTCTGGATTTCTGAGAGCCACGGGATTTGGAACTGCTCTCACACTCTTTTTAAGTGTCGTTTGTTTAGACATCTTTTAGAAGTAGTTAAAAATGTTAATGACTAGGACTTTGCAAACTTTTAGCAAAGCTGTGAGGAGATCCTGCTCTAAGCTGCCATCTTGGTCCACGATTCCACAGTGCCCCCCAAAGCTCCACAGTTATGGAACAGCCTTCCAAGTAGTGTTCGGGAATCAGACACAGTCTCAGCATTTAAGTCTAGGCTGAAAACATATCTGTTTAGTCAAGCCTTTTGTTAATGGTGCTTATGAGGTAAAGGTGTAGATCTGGCAGGTCCTCAGACATAGTGTATTTTGGTAAACTGGGATGTATGGATGCTGTCAGTCCCCACTCACTTGCTCACTCGAGTTTGTTGACAGTGTAGTGGCTGGCTGCTTTATGTCCTGGGGCTCCCTCATGCCTGTGTTACCTTCTGGCTCTCCTCTTTTAGTTATGCTGTCATAGTTAGTTGCCGGAGTCCCTGCTTGTACTCAGTGCAATATGTATACTGTTCCTACTTATTCAGGTGACATTGGGCATACCTAACAACCTGTGTTTTCTCTCTCCCCCCCCCCAAAATCCCCCAAATCTGTCCCTCTGAGTTACATGTCGGTCCTGGGATCGATGACTAAAGCTGACCTCTTCTGCTCCTCAGACCTGCCTGATCCATCCTGGTGCCCTGTGTCAGGTTGGAGTCTCATCGCATCGCTCCTGTGGAGGGTGGCCCCATGTGGACAGTTGGGGGTCGCGCCTGGAGGACGCTCTGGACTCTTGCAGTGGTGCTTTTGTGGCTGGGGACTGCAGTTGACTTGCTGACTTTAGGACTGCAGTTGATTTGCTGACTTTGGGACAACGGTTGTTGTGAACGGTTTTGTGCTTGGGTTTCCGTCGGTGGGGGGTTTATAGCATCAACAAAGTTGACTTTATGTTAGGACTGTTAATGTTATAGTCATGTTGTCTGTTGTTGCCCAGATGGGGATGGGTTCCCTTTTGAGTCTGGTTCCTCTCAAGGTTTCTTCATGTCGTCTGAGGGAGTTTTTCCTTGCCACCATCGCCACAGGTGTGCTCATTGGGGATAAAATTAGTTCATGTTTTAAGTCATTCAAATTCTGTAAAGCTGCTTTGCAACAATGTTTATTGTTAAAAGTGCTATACAAATAAACTTGACTTGACTATGGTGGAATGATGACTCTAAGCCAGGGGTGCCCAAATTGATCCATAAAGGGCCATGTGGCTGCAGGTTTTCATTCCAGCCATGCAGCAGCACCCTGATTTGGCTTATTTGACTGTGTGAAGACAGTTCAGTTGATTGAATGAGCCAAATCAGGTGTGCTGCTGCATGGCTGGAATGAAAACCTGCAGCCACATGGCCCTTTATGGATCAATTTGGGCACCCCTGCTCTAAGCATTCAGTTGCCTGATCAAGTTCTTCAGGGGCTGAGAGTGACCCAATCAAAGTTGATAACTCTGGGAGATAATTTATAAAGTTCTGTGCAGTAGTTGACGTGAATGTATGTTTAATACAGTAGCGTGGTGAGGTGCATATATTACTCAGACATATTTTGAATGAGATAAGATTATGATCTGAGAATTTCAGACTGTGGAAGTATGACTATATTTTCTATGTTTAACCCGACTGTTAGTATTAGATCGAGGGTGTGACCACCATTATGGGTCGGTCGTATGACATTCTGATTAATCCTATGCTAAAGCTTTGTCTAAGGCAGTGATTCTCAAACTGTGGTACGTGTACCACTAGTGGTACGCGGGCTCCATTCTAGTGGTACGCCAAAGAATCACTTAATTAAATAAAATTTAAAAAATAAAATAAAACGTGAAATACTATCCATAATATCCGAATGGATGAAAATATCTTATCAACCGATGACAAGAAAATGGAAGGAGATACAAATTAAGTTAATAATTTTAAAAAGTTTGCAAGTGCTTCTGGGTAGCCATACGTAGCGTACATACGCATTCCCGCTGGTTCCGCTGACAGACGGTTATCCGCCATTGGTAGACTAGGCTGTGATGGGAAAAGGTGGAGGTGGCTTTGCTAATTATGACGAGTACGACAAAATTTCTGTCGTGGCTTAAATCCGCAAATGGGAGCGTGGATCAGGGGAGAGGGAGAACTGAAGAGGATGTGTGTGAGCCGAGCGCAGATGCTAATGACAGTGGCAAAACCAGCCCCAAAACTGCTAGCAAATGGCAGAAACCAGTGAGGAGGAAGTATGACGAAAAATACATAAAACTGGGATTCATTTGGAGCTGGACAGAGGAGCTGCCCAGGCCGCAGTGTGTTGTATGCGGCGACGTTCTGAACAATGAGTCCATGAAACCATCGCATCTCAAACAGCATCTTACAACCAAACACACAGCACTAAAGGACAAACCAATGGATTTTTTTTTTACGAAAACATGATGAACTGAAGCAGTCCAAGTCCACCATTCTGTCCTATGGTACACCCGTAGCCAAAGCACAGGAAGCTTCATATCGTGCCAGCCTCCTGATCGCCAGAGCCGGTAAGCCGCACACAATTGGGGAACTGCTGTGTTTGCCATTAGCCAAAGAGATGACACGTATCATGTGTGGAGAGAAAGCTGCCAGAGAGTTAAACTTGGTGCCGCTTTCAAATGACACCGTGTCAAGGAGAATAAATGACATGGCTGACGATGTTAAAAAGACACTGATTGAGCGCATTAAGAACAGTAGATATTTTACCATACAGCTTGATGAGACTACAGATGTTGCAGATTTGGCCAATTTATTTGATTCATTATTTAAGTACAGTGTTTTATTTTCCTATATTTAAACACAGTGTTACTGTTCAAAGTACTGTGTGTCAGGGGCACAGATACGTTTTTTGAACTGGGGGGGACAAAAAACTGGGGGGGACAAAGCTGCCAGCAAACCAACCCCAACCCCGATATGCCTGTCAAACTTGTTGTGGGTTACTATAGCAACCAAGCCCGAGCTCGCAACCTGTGCAGTCTGCGCAGCTCAACCAACCAAATATCAGTCTTTGTTTTATGTGAATTGTTACAACTATGTATACACTGCTGTGCACCTCAATAAACCGAATGGTAATTAGTCTTTTGATTTTTCCGTGAGGTTTGCCTTATGCAAAGTGGGGGGGGGGACCGAACGAAGTGAATTTAAATCTGGGTGGGACGAATCCCACCCGTCCCCCCCTCTATCTTCGCCCGTGCTGTGTGTAATGTTACAGTGGCCAACAATATTAAATATACTTGGTAAATAAAACCTCCGCCTTGTTTTTAATGAATACTTAGGCCTACTACGCTACTGTATTTTAATGTTGGTCATTATGGTGGTACTTGGAGAGCCAAGTATTTTCTGAGGTGGTACCTGGTGAAAAAAGTTTGAGAACCACTGGTCTAAGGAAATAACCAGATCTGAGATAAAATCTGCAAATTCAGAAAGAAACTCAGAATATGGCCCTGGGGGCCTGTAAATAATAAGTAACGGAATTAACTGGGTAGACCTATTTTTCGAGGCTACATACATTGAGAATGAAGAACTTCAAATGTATTAAATTTATAACTAGGTTTGTGTGTTACACTTAGATAATCATTATAAATAACCATGACGCCACCTCCTCTGCCAGTTAGACGAGGCTGGTGTATATAACTGTATCCAGGAGGACTCGCTTCATTTAATGCTATATATTCATTTGGCTTAATCCATGTTTCAGTTAAACAAAGTACATTAAACTCCTGATCAGTAATAAGTTCATTAACCATTAGCACTTTAGATGTAAGAAGTCATCTAATATTTAATAGTCCCACCTTTAGATCAAAGGTGCTGGCAGTAGCTGTCCAGTCAGTATGATCTAATTTTATATTGATTAGGTTACTGGAACAAACTCTGAATTTTGCTACTTTTTTGTTGAGCTCGGGGAACAGACACAGTCTCGATGTAGTGGACCCTGAGTGACGACTCTGTGCAGCTAGCAGACAGTTGGTTTAGCCTGTTTGTTTGCTCCCTGGCCTTGGCTCTGGATTGTCAGAAATTAACTAGCCCGGTTCTGAGACTATGACCTACGCTGCAGGAAATGAGAGCAGCACCTTCCCGAGTGGGATGGATACCGTCCCTCCCTAACAGGCCAGCAGTGCCCTCAAAATTAGCCCAATTATCTATAAAGCCCACACTGTTTTCAGAGCACCACCTGGACAACCAGCAGTTCAGCGACCATAACCTGCTGTAAGCTACATTGCCATGCTGCAGTTGATTGGGGCCAGAGCATACTACAGCATCAGACATCGCCTTCACTAATTTAAACACCTCTACAAAGTTACTCTTAGTAACCTCAGACTGACGAAGGCGTATATCATTAGCTCCTGCATGGATAACTATCTTTGAGAACCTGTGCTTGCCTAGGACCCTAAGATTACCTGCTATGTCCAGCACCCTGGCTCCCGGTATACACCTGACTAAAGCTGCTGGTGCCCCTAAAGGCTGAGCTAATTTCACGTGCCGTATGATAGAGTCCCCTATAACCAGAGCTCTTTCAGGTTTCTCAGTGGGTGCATCACCAAGGAGAGCAAACCTGTTCGACATGTGATGCGGAGAGGAGTGGTGCTCCCATGGGCGAGCTTCAGCGGTAGCTTTGGCTTATGCTGCTGAGTTGTCACCCATTTGCCCCGCTGTAAGGGCTCTAATGCCGGAGTTGGGGGATTACTAACTCCACCTAGGGCATCCAGACTTTCCCCTACAGAAACTACACTTTTCTCATTCTCACTGACCTTCTCTAAAGCCTGGATATATGCTTCTAACACTGTAATCTTCTCCGTCAGAGAGCTAACTAATCTACACTTATTCCTATCACTAGCAATGGAGGAAGAATGACTAAACATCCTGCACTCAGCACATTGAACAGGCTGAAGGTGTGCCATGATGAAAGGATTCACGTACCTTAATCGAAGATCTGTTGATATTAAAGCAGATCCGATGTGGATGGCCTCCGCGTGTGGTCTTTACACAGGAGGAGGAAAAAAAGAAAGCTTCCGGTCTCAGCATTCTTCTGAAAAAAGAGAGAGAAAAAAAACGGAAAAAGGAAAGTGAAAGTACAATTAAAAAAAATGAAGAGGATACTGGAAAATTATTTGGAGAAAAAATAAAGATTTGTAATTAACGCCAACACTCACGGAAAAAAGACTTGTTGCAAACAACTTGGGAACCAGGAAGCTCACAGAATGTCCTGAGCACAGAATGTTAGCATGTGTTAGCATGAGTATGTAGCCTATGAGAAATGAATAGTGTGTTGAATTAGCACTAATCCCATGTTTTTGAAAATCAAAAATGTTGTGTGCATGTGCATATAGATTTTAAGTTATTCCATGAAATCTTAATTCCACGAAGGAAGTAACAGTAATTCCATGAAGCCAATCACCAACGAGTTGGCTATAAGCCATGAATGATGAGATTGAGTGGAATAACTTTATGTCCACATTCTCTGGATTTTGAGAAACAGCATTTTTTTCTTTTTTTTTGCAAATTTGATAAATAAAAACTCTATACAAAACGTTCCACAAAATAATTTCCACTTAGAATGTAAACAAACTGGTGAAATGACAGTAGCAATTTGTGGAAAATGCTATAATAATAATTATTGAAAAATGAAAAAAGATACATCTTATCATCAAATACTTTCATTCCATATTTTGTTGCTTTTTTGTGGTTTTGGGGGTTTTGTTTTCAAGTAGACTTTTTATTTCATCCTCGGTTGGTTCAGCAATATGCTCCGCCATTTTGTTTTTCTCTACTCACTGTATGAGCTGCTAGCCTCATAGTAGTGTAGCCAATCAGAGCGCCTGATTGCTCATATCAATTTCTGAAGCAAATTTGACAGATGATGAGGCCAATTAAAAGAATAATTATCATGAAAAATTAAATACAAGATTTGAAATGCTGATATGTTTGGGCCTTCTCTGAAGGCCTAGAAGGCCCTGACGGTTCCTCTCTGATGCATATATTGTCCTTTTCACACCATGTAGCGTATAGGGCGATGCCGATCTCCATAGCCCTCGGCCTCTCGCCTATTACATAGCTAGGGTTACAGTGGGGGACTAGTCCTGTGGTAACCGCAATAGTTTGACTCCCCACTTGCATCTGTATTGCAGTGTGCCTTGCCAGACAGCAGTAGGTACCATTTTTATGATGGTCTTTGGTATGACCTGACCATGAGTAGAACCCGCGATCTCCCAATTGAGAGGTGGACACGCTAACCACTAGGCCACCTAGCTGGTGATGTAAAGAATAATAATGGCTTTTTTCGTGGTATATCAGATGTACCACTCAACACCAGCCAATATTTAAATATGTCACTCAGATCTGCAATGTATTTTTATATGAAAAATGCGAGTTTTTCAACATGAGAAGATATATTTCATATCTACATATCTGGATTTTGAGAAACAACATTTTTATTTTCATTTTTTTGCAAATTTGATAACTTTATACAAAACGTTCGATAAAATAATTTCCACTTAGAATGTAAACAAACTGGTGAAATGTGTGATGTTCTTTTTATTATATCGACACATTCACAAATAAAAAGTACCTAAATTTATCAAAACAATTCATCGATTTCCTATTGAGTGACATATACAGATTTATGTCACGGTTTTGGTTCTCCATGTCCCGAATGAAGCTCGTATGAAAAATATGGAGAGGCGTATTTCCCAGCAAAACACGTATTCATCCCCCCTTGTTGTTTGTCCTGTTTTGTCGCATTACAAGCTGGAATTAAAATGGATTTTTGTTGGATTAGCAACATTTGATTTACACATGCCTACACATCCCTACCACTTTAAAGGTGCAAACTGTTGTTTTATTGTGACACAGAATAATTAAGATGAAAAAATAGAAATCTGGAGTGTGCATATAGCCTAGTAAACTAGACCCACCCGCCTAGTGGCCAAAAATATTTTTTGCCTGCAAGTGGGTCTAGCCTCGCACCATATCAACAAAAACATGCCGGGCATCAAATCGTGCCCGCCAATCACAACGCAAGGTTTTTGTTTGGATTCTTTGGGCGGACTTTTGCAGGAGTGACGACAAAGCTGCGCGACGCTGGAGAAAGCACAACAGGAAAGATGGCTACGGCTAGTGAACAGCGCGCGTTTGACTCCGCTTTGGAATCAGTTTTAGAAGAATTAGACTTGGAGTTTTCGTTGAAACATGAGCAGGAAGAGGCTCTCCGCTCATTCCTTTTCAAGAAGGACGTTTCGCTGTTTTGCTGACCGGCTATGGCAAAAGTCTATGTATGTTAAGTATGTGTATGTTAAGTGTATGTTAAGTATGTAGTACAGACTCCAAACTTGTGGTCCTTATCTCCAAACTTCTTAATATCTAGAACCTGTTTATTAATTAATACGCATTTTGAAAAATTATTTATTTCAAGGCCTCTCCCACTGCTTTCTGTCACTCTGACTATGTCACAGTCACTGTTGCGCTGATTGGTCAGAGCGTTGGCCTATATGCACAGAGACAGTTTGAAAGGCAGCGGGTTGTCCCTACCCACCCCCGTCAGAAATGTCTACAAGCGAGGCCAGACTAAATATTCACATTTAGTCTGGCTTGCCAGGCTAGTGTGCATAGGCATTCAACCCCCTTTCGTATGAAACCCAAAATAAGAGCTGATCCAACCAATTCACTTCTTAAGTCACATAATTAGTTGATTAAGACCCACCGGTGTGCAATCAGTGTCACATGATCTGTCACATGATGTCTGTTTCAATCAACCTGTTCTGGAAGGACCCTGACTCTGCAACACTACTAAGCAAGCAACATGAAAACCAAGGAGCACTCCAAACGGGTCAGAGACAGAGTTTTGAAGCAGTATGGGTTGGGTTATAAAAAATATCCCAAACTTTTAATATCCCAGGAAGCACCATTAAATCCATTATAGCAAAATGGAAAGAATATGTCACCATGGCAAACCTGACAAGAGAAGACCGCCCACCAAAACTCACAGACCAGGCAAGGAGGCCATTAATCAGAGATGTAACAAAGACATGAAAGATAACACTGAAGGAGCTGCAAAGATCCACAACGGAAATGGGAGTATCTGTCCATAGGACTACTTTAAGCCATACACTCCACAGAGCACGGCTTTATGGAAGAGTGGCCAGAAAAAGTCATTGCTTAAAAAAAGCATGCTTGGAGTTTGCCTAACAGCATGCGGCAGACTCCCCAAATACGTGGAAGAAGATTCTCTGGTCAAATGAGACTAAAATTGATCTCGTAGTGTGGCACAAACTCAACACCCTGAGAACACCATTCCTATGGTGAAGCATGGTGGTGGCAGCATCATGTTGTGGGGATATTTTTCATCTGCAGGAACACTAAAGCTGGTCAGCACTGAAGGAAAGATGGAATTCTGAAGGAAAACTTGTTTGAATCAGCCAGGGGTTTGAGACTGGGATGAAGGTTCACGTTCCAGCAGGACAGTAACCCCAAATATATTGCTAAAGCTACACTGGAGTGGTTTAAAGGGAAACACTTAAATGTCTTGGAATGGCCTAATCAAAGCCCAGACCTCAATCCAATTGAGAATCTGTGGCATAACTTGAAGATTGCTGTACACCAATGCAACCCATCTAACTTGAAGGAGTTAGAGCAGTTTTGCCTTGAGGAATGGGCAAAACTCCCAGTGGCTAGATGTGCTAAGCTAATAGAGACATACCCCAAGAGACTTGTATCTGTAATTGCAGCAAAATGTGGCTCTACAAAGTATTGACTTTGAGGGAGGTGTATACCTATGCATACTCCAGATTTCTGTTTTTTTTTTCATCTTAATTATTGTTTGTGTCACAATAAAACAACAATTTGCACCTTTAAAGTGGTAGGCATATTGTGTAAATCAAATGGTGCTTATCCCGCAAAAATTCATTTTAATTCTAGCTTGTAATACAACAAAACAGGACAAACACCAAGGGGGATGAATACTTTTGCAAGACTGTGTGTGTGTGTGTGTGTGTGTGTGTGTGTGTGTGTGTATATATATATATATATATATATATATATATATATATATATATCTCACACACACAACATAATTGAATGAATGAATAACCACATCTGCATACATGCATAAAATGTATATTGTATGCTAAAAAAAATCATATGATGAAACAGTTTTAATCCTAATAGCATATATACTTCTCTCAACTTTAGATGGGTGCTTACAGATCCCCAGAAGCGTTTCTTTGAAAAACTGTCCATATATTGTGATCGATATGCTGAACAGATCCCGGTCACATTTGTGCTTGGTAAGTCTTTGCTGTAATCTCTGCCTGATACTTGCTGAATGAATTTCATGAAGCTTTGGAGCAATTTGATCAATATAACAGTTTTACTAAATCTGAATTATTCTTATTACAAATGATGCTGAGTATACATAACCAGAAATGTCATGTAACCATGCACGTATGAAAGTAAGAAGATTGCTTCCAGCTTTTGGTAGTTTATTAAATAGTGTTTGAATAATTGTTGTCTTTTATTTGTACATGATATATTTGCTTGATAAGAAGTAGACAACTCTGTTTTAGCAGATATTCCTGACATCCCAACGATATTATTTTCTTTGTGACATACCATCATGTTTTTCACAACACGCTGTATTGCTGCATTTTTTTCTGTTGACTGCTTCTGGGTGCATACTGAATGTAATTATTTACTGAACATTATTTTGATCACTGACTGATAGTATTCAATTACTGTTCAGTCACTATTCAGTCACTGGGCAGCATGGTGCTGCAGTGGTTTACAATGTCATGTCACAGCAAGAAGGTTCTGGGTTTGAACCTCGTGGTCCACTGGGGCCTTCCTACATGGGTTTCCTCCAGGTGTTCTGGTTTCCTCCTACAATCCAAAGACATGTGGATTAGGTCAGCTGGCTACTCTAAATTTCCCATAAGTGTGAGCATGAATGGTTGTTCATCTCTGTGTTAGCCCTGCAATAGGTTGGCGACCTGCCCTTCTTGCATGAGGTCAGCTGGGATTCGCTCCAGTTTTCCCTGCAACACTGATGGATTATGATAATGTTATGATAAAGTTATAGAGAATGAATGTTCATAAACAATGTATTCCAATTATTCCTTATTAATAGTAAACAGACTAATTGCATTGAGAACTACAGTGGTGCTTGAAAGTTTGTGAACCCTTTAGAATTTTGTCTATTTCTGCATAAATATGACCTAAAACATCATCAGATTTTCACTCAAGTCCTAAAAGTAGATAAAGAGAACCCAGTTAAACAAATGAGACAAAAAACATTCTACTTGGTCATTTATTTATTGAGGAAAATGATCCAATATTACATATCTGTGAGTGGCAAAAGTATGTGAACCTCTAGGATTAGCAGTAAATTTAAAGGTGAAATTAGAGTCAGGTGTTTTCAATCAATGGGATGACAATCAGGTGAGAGTGGGCACCCTGTTTTATTTAAAGAACAGGGATCTATCAAAGTCTGATCTTCACAACACATGTTTGTGGAAGTGTATCATGGCACAAAAACAAAGGAGATTTCTGAGGACCTCAGAAAAAGCATTGTTGATGCTCATCAGGCTGGAAAAGGTTACAAAACCATCTCTAAAGAGCTTGGACTCCACAAATCTACAGTCAGACAGATTGTGTACAAATGGAGGAAATACAAGACCATTGTTACCCTCCCCAGGAGTGGTCGACCAGCAAAGATCACTCCAAGAGCAAGGCGTGTAATAGTTGGCGAGGTCACAAAAGACCCCAGGGTAACTTCTAAGCAACTGAAGGCCTCTCTCACATTGACTAATGTTAAGGTTCATGAGTCCACCATCAGGAGAACACTGAACAACAATGGTGTGCATGGCAGGGTTGCAAGGGGAAAGCCACTGCTCTCCAAAAAGAACATTGCTGCTCGTCTGCAGTTTGTAAAAGATCACGTGGACAAGCCAGAAGGTTATTGGAAAAATGTTTTGTGGACGGATGAGACCGAAATAGAACTTTTTGGTTTAAATGAGAAGCATTATGTTTGGAGAAAGGAAAGCACTACATTCTAGCATCAGAACCTTATCCCATCTGTGAAACATGGTGGTGGCAGTATCATGGTTTGGGCCTGTTTTACTGCATCTGGGCCAGGACGGCTTGCCATCATTGATGGAACAATGAATTCTGAATTATACCAGCGAATTCTAAAGGAAAATGTCATGACATCTGTCCATGAAGTGAATCTCAAGAGAAGGTGGATCATGCAGCAAGACAACAACCCTAAGCATACAAGTCGTTCTACCAAAGAATGGTTAAAGAGGGATAAAGTTAATGTTTTGGAATGGCCAAGTCAAAGTCCTGACCTTAATCCAATGGAAATGTTGTGGGAGGACCTGAAGTGAGCAGTTCATGTGAGGAAACCCACCAACATCCCAGAGTTTAAGCTGTTCTGTACAGAGGAATGGGCTAAAATTCCTCCAAGCTGGTGTGCAGGACTGATCAACAGTTACCGGAAACGTTTAGTTGCAGTTATTGCTGCACAAGGGGGTCACACCAGATACTGAAAGCAAAGGTTCACATACTTTTGCCACTCACAGATATGTAATATTGGATCATTTTCCTCAATAAATAAATGACCAAGTATAATATTTTTGTCTCATTTCTTTAACTGGGTTCTCTTTATCAACTTTTAGGACTTGTGTGAAAATCTGATGATGTTTTAGGTCATATTTATGTAGAAATATAGAAAATTCTAAAGGGTTCACAAACTTTCAAGCACCACTGTAAATGAAGTAATTTCTGGGCATTTTTCTGGGGAATTTACAATTGATGAAATATCAAACTATGCAGTCATTTCGAATAATATCACTGCTTTGTAAATAAATACAGTTTATTCTATAGTCATTAAAGCTGCAGCTGTTCCTGTAGTAATTTGTGAAATAATAAGAATAATTAGAAAAGAAAAATCCAAATTTCTGTTCAGTTAAAATTGTAGTTAATGTTGTCTTACAACACATTCAAGCAGGGTGTAAAATTTATTATATATAACATTCAGTTCATAATATTATAGTATAATCAGCGAAGAGTGGTGCTGTGTGAAATTTATCATTTTCCAAAAAGAGCACATCCTGATGTTCTTTATCCCTCTTATACTACAGCAGTCAGGTCATGCTGTCTACCTGCCTGTGGTGACCCTGCTATGACTTCTTGTCTTTGATGAGGAGTTCAACTGAAGACAGCTACCTGAACCCACCGGATAACAAATATTGATATCGATTCACATGGTACCTTAAAAGGTCATATGGTTCTTGGGAACCTGCATTCTTCTAAGAATGAGCCATTCATGGCTACTACCGAGATCCGCGTGCTCCAGTTCAATGTTCAAGGGCTTACCAGAGCCAAACATGATCTAATCCGACACGTTGCAGACCAAAATCATGTCAACGTTATCGTCTTGCAAGAAACACACTCTGAAGATGAAGGCAAACTTACCACAGAAGGGTTCAATACCATTGATTTTATGCCTCACAAAATGCCATGCCATTGCCTCATACACCTGTGAAGGCCTGAATGGCAAACTAGTTTGGAAATCCACCAATGGCAGCCCCGTTGCATGGAACATCATTGATGTCAATGGATGCCAAATCGGATATTTCTATAAGCCCCCACCTGCCTTAGTCAACCAACAGCACCTGTCATCGCATGCGGAGACTTTAACAGCCATAACCCGACCTGGGGCTACCTTGACTCCAGCCCTAACAGAGAAACGATCTCCTAATGGGCTAACTCACTAGATCTCCATCTACTGTATGAAGCCAAAGACCACTCCTCATTCTATTTGGGCCGCCATAAGAAGTGGACCAATCCTGACCAAGTGGACCAATCCTGTTTGTGTCAGCTGACCTAGCTCCTAACTATGTCTGCACTGTGATGGACAAATTCCCTCGCTCCGGCCACTGCTTGATCATCATCTGCACTAAAGCGGAAATTAAGATCCAAAGCCTCAATAAGAAGCTATGGAACTTCCGCAGAGCCAACTGGGAGAAGTTTGCGTCCCTAACAGACTTATCAATAGACCTCCTGAGCTCGACTGCTGCAAAATCATAGGCTTACTCTGCTTTCACTGAGATGATTTCCTTGGCAGCTAAAGCCTCGATTCCCGGAAGCTGACGTGGCCAATATATCCTTTGCTGAGATGAAGAATGTGAAATTATAGATAATGAATGTTCATAAACAATGTATTCCAATTATTCCTTATTAATAGTAAACAGACTAATTGCATTTACGTTGAGAACTAAATGAAGTAATTTCTGGGGATTTTTCTGGAGAGTTTACAATTGATCAAGTAATCTTGATCAACTCTCATTGTACTCTTTCTTGGAAACATTGTACTCTTACTGTTTCTTGGAAAGAAACAGTGGAGAGTATTGGCTTCACTCACTCCAGCTGCAAAGCCATCAATTGGCTCACTGGAAAAAGCATGAAGCCAAAGCCCTGTCCAGTTTCTGCAAACTCTGTTGCATTTGTACTTGTTAAGAACAGGAAATGGAAAGATCTAAGCCCTGAAGCTAAAGATCACAGGCACTCAGTAATTGCAGAGATTAAACTGGCCTCTTCAGACCTCCCTTCCTCCAGTGCTCTGTCCGGCCCCATTACCATCCAGCAGCTCCTTGATGCTATGTTTTGCCTGAGAAGCGGCAAAGCTCCCGGTCTTGACTTGGTACACTCAGAGTTCCTGGCCAACATGGGCCTGCGGGCCATCAAGTGGCTCTGCCACTTCCTCTGCGACTGCCTGGATACCCTGACTTGGCGACAGGCTAAGGTCACTGCCATCCTGAAACCCCGAAAACCAGCAGATGATCCTAAGAGCTACCGACCCATCTCCCTCCTCTGTATGACCTTTAAACTTATGGAGCAGATCATCCTAGTGAGGATAGGTGACATCGCTGAAGGTCATCTATCCCATGCACTGCAAAAAATGATAGCAAGTGAAAATATCTTGAAAATAGTTGAAATGATCTAGAATTTCCTATTAGAAGAATACAAGACACCAGTTCTGAGATTAATAAACCTAGTTCTAAATTGCAACCAACTTATTCTAAGATGTCTTATCAAATAAGAATGTGTCCATGCAACAAGATAATTTCACTAGTATTAAGTAAGTTTCTCCTCAAATTCAGTTTTTAATTTTTTGCAGTGTGTGCAAGCTGGTTTCCAGAATGGTTGTTCTACAACAGACCAGATCTGCCACCTCATACATGATACTGAAGCTTCCTTTCAGCACAAAGAAAAAAACAGGGCAAATTTTATCGACCTCACAGTCACCTATGATACAGTGTGGCACCGTGGCCTGTATCTCAAGCTACTCAGAGTACTACTGGACATGAAATTGGTCAAATTCATCATGCTTCTTATCCAGAACCGTTCCTTCTTCGTCAAAACCTCCAGCGGTGAATATAGCGGGAAAAGGAAGCTTTGAAATGGCCTCCCTCAGGGATCTGTCCTGGCCCCAGTCTTGTTCAATATCTACACTGCAGACTTCCCACCAACTTGTTCGGAGCAGTACATCTATGCAGATGATAGTGCTTTTGCCTTCTCAGGAAAGACCTTTGAGGCCATCCAGCACACCCTTGAATCGGATCTGGCCACCTTCTGCAAGTACTTCCACAGATGGCATCTAAAACTCCACCTTGCAAACTGACTGGCCAAAAACGACCTGATCATCAGGGATAAAGGCAAAACCCTGAGGTTTGATCCACAGCCTGTGCACTTTGGTGTTACTCTCGATCGTAGCCTTACTTTTGGTCCCCACCTGAAAGCAGTCATGGAAAAGTTTTCCAAGTGGGTAAACCTGATCAAGAAGCTTGCCAGCACCCACTGGGGTGCTGATTTCACCACCCTTCACACATCAACACTTGCATTGGTGTTCTCCACTGCAGAGTATGCTGCTTTAGTCTGGGCGCATAGTTACCACACCCCAGTCATTAATAGTGTGATCAACGATGCTTTGAGAGTTAGCTCTGGATGCATGGCTCCCACTCCCTTTGCTATGCTGCCTGTTGTTGCAGGCATCCGGCCTGCCGGCATCCAGCCTGCCAGCATCTGAAGGAACCACCTGGTTCTCAAACTCATGGAGAAATTTCATATCCCGGTTAGCCTGGTGCCAAACATCAGCGAAGTTAATACTCAACTGCACCTTAACCGCAAGCACTTTGCTGTATGTGCTGCAGAGCTTAAGAACAGCACCCCCTCTCACCCCTGATTGGGTCATGGATCAGTGGCTCAAGGAATGGGAGGGTGCTACCGTAATTCCATTTTGCACAATTATACCCCTGAGCCCTCCACTAAACCTACTGGGCACTCCCTCCCACGTCCCACCTGAGTCAGGCTGAACCATCTTCACACCGGTTGGGGTAAAACTCAGGCTTTCTTCCACACCATTGGTGCGGCAGCTTCTGAGAACTGCTCCTGTGGTGCCCCCCAAACTGTGAGCCACCTACTCAAACCCTGTCCTGTCTTCAGTGCCCCCAACAGAATCCTGGGGCTAAAGACTTTTGATGGCCCCACTGTCAACTGGCTTTCTCGTCCCAACCTCCCACTGTGACTTCTGGTCGGTTCATATGAATGACTACAACTACAGCAATTTGGCAATTTGTGAAAAACAAAATAACATTCATAGTTGTTTATTGTTGCGGATTACAATAGTTAGTTCCTGTTATCACTTGCATTATAGCAGCTATAAACAGTCAGTTCCTCACCACAGATCAGATTGGCTTCATTTTTCTCTCTCTTGAAGTTGAAGACTCCTATGGTGGAAAACCTGACACTGGAGGCTCCTTCCATAAATGTTAAATAAACATCTCCTTACAGCCACCATTTCAATGATTATACATTTTCTTTGTTAAATAGCACCACACTTTTAACATTTATCAGTGTCAGAACTGCTGCTTTAGAAAATTAATCAACACTTTCTAATCAAACAGATTTAAGAATTTGACAACTTTTTTAAATGTTATTTAAGTTGCAGGCTTGCTCACAATACAAGTTCTCTACTAGCTTGTTATTATATCACAAGCACCTTATTTCATAAGCAGCTACAATATGAGTTAACATATAAAGGATAGTGTCACTTTGAGATCACGAGCATTTCTTTTCTGCAGGTTTCTACGTAACGCTGGTGGTGAACCGCTGGTGGAATCAATTTCAGAACCTGCCGTGGCCTGACCGGCTCATGTTACTCATCTCGAGCTATGTTCAGGGTCAGGATGAACAGGGCCGGCTGTTGCGACGCACACTAATGCGCTACGTAAACCTCACCTCACTGCTTATCTTCCGCTCAGTGAGCACTGCAGTGTACAAGCGTTTCCCTACTATTGACCATGTGGTGGATGCAGGTAAGCATGAAACATACCTTTCAGGAGTCCAAGCTGTAACTGTTCTGGTGAGAGAATGATTGTTTAAAGCTGTGATACAAAAAAACATGCCATTCATTAATATACTAACCATCCACTTTATTACAACCCCAAATCAGAAAAGTTGGAATGGTATGTTGAAATTGAGATTAAAACTGAAAATAATGATTTGTAAATTATCTTTGACCTGTATTGTACTTGAAACAATACAGCAGCATGTTGCTTGATGTTTTACCTCATGAATTTTGTGTGGGTTTTCCCCAAAATATACACATTTCAATTTTGATTCTTGCAATACATTCCAAAAAAAGTTGAACTGGAAAAGCATTTACAACATAATGTTTCCATTCCTTCTCACAACACTTAAAAGATGCTTAGGGACTTGAAGACACCAAGTGATGAAGCGTTTCAGGTGTTATTTTGTCCCATTCTTCCTGCAAATAGGTCTTCAGGTGTGCAACAGTATGGGGTCGTCGTCATATTTTCCATTTCAAAATTCTCCACGTATTCTTTACTGAGGACAGAGGGGACAGGTACCCTTTTCTTACACAGCCATGCCTTTCTAATGTGTGTAGAATGTGGTTTGTCTTGTTGAAATATCCCTGGAAAAGATGTCATCCTGAAGGCAGAGTATGTTGCTCCAAAATCTCAATTAAGAAATTTCTACATTAATGCTGCCATCACAGGAGTGTGAGTTATCTTTGGCAAGGGCACTGACACAACCCCCATACCATGATAGACCCTGGCTTTTGGACTTGTTGCTGGTACCAATCTGGATGGTCCTTTTCGTCTTTGGTCTGGAGCACATGGCATCCATTTCATCCAAAAAAGACATGGAATACTGATTCATTCACAATACACGTTTCCACTTTGTGATGGTCCATCCCAGATGCCTCTGAGCCCAAAGAAGTTGACAGTGCTTCTGGACACAGTTAACATAAGGCTTCCTTTTTGCACAGTAAAGTTTCAAATTGCACTTGTGGATATAACTCTGTAGTGTAGTGGTTGACAAAGGTTTGCCAAAGTAATTCCGAGCCCATGTGGTTATATCAGCTATAGATGAATGACTGTTCTTGATGCAGTGCCATCTGAGGGATCGGTGATCATGGGTGTTCAGCTTTGGCTTGAGCCCTTGCCCTTTACACACTGAAATTCCTCCAGATTTCTTGAATCATTTTCTGATATTATGCACCGTAGAGGGTGAAGTATCCCAATCCCTTCCTATCTTTTTTTTGAGGAACATTGTTTTTAAACATTTCAATAATTTCAATAATTTCTTATGCATTTGTTAACAAACTGGAGATCCTTGGCCCATTTTTGCTCTTCAAAGACGAAGCCTTTCCTGGATACTGATTTTGTACCAAATCATGATTACAGTCACCTGCTGATATCACGTTTCAAATCACATCATTATTTAATGGTTTTACCTCATTACTAGCCATAAATTGCCCTGTCGCAACTTTTTTTTAATGTGTTGTGGATATCACATCATTCCTGAAACACAGGAATGGATGTATAATAATTAAATGAAGTTAACCAGAAAAAACAAACAAACATGAAATATCTTGTGTTCTACTGTCTGCAATGAAATACAAGTCAAAGTAAATTTAGAAATCAAGCTTTTTTTTTTTTTTATTTACATTTTGCATACCATCCCAACTTGTTCTGATTTGGGATTGTAAAAACACTTGAACACCTGCACATTCACAGAATTATCTAATTAGCCAGTCAATCAGGGTCAGAAAAACTGGACAGGAGAAGATTGGAAAAAGACCAGGCAATGTTCTTCCAATCTTCAACTTGAGCTCAACTCTAATTAGGGTGAGTCTGTGCTCCTGTTCTTGACTGACAGGAGTGGAACCCAAATGTGGTGTCCTGCTGTCTGCTTTGATAGCCCATTCACTTTGAATCTGTGTGTTTTGGGATGCTTTTCTGCTCACACGGCTGTAAAGAGTGATTATTTAAGTTACCTTGGCTTTCCTTGTCAGCTTAAAGCAGTCTAGCCATTCTCCATTGACCCCTCTCATTAACAAGATATTTCTGCCCACATACTTGCCATGTATTAGGTGTTTTTTGTGTTTCTCATCATTGCGTGTAAACTCTAGAGACTTTTGTGTGTGAAATTCCCAGGAGATCAGCAGTTTCTGAAATACTCAAGCCAGCCCATCTGATACCAACAACCATGTTACCATCAAATCACTGAGATTCCATTTTCCCCCCATTCTGATGTTTGATATTTGACATTAACTGAAGCTCTTGACCTAAATCTGTGTGATTTCATGTACTGTGCTGCTGTCATGTGATTTGGCTTATTGGTTAATTGCATCAGTGTGCAGATATACAGGAGTTCCTAATAAAGGAACAGAACACGTAATTAACTAACAGCACTCTGCATCACACCACCTTATTAATGATTATTTTTCTAGAACTGTTTTTCATCTTCTCTTTCTATATTTTCATTTTTCTGTTATATGTAGGGAAGTGTTTCATTCATCAAATATCATGGTCAGATTTTAATTGTTCTTTATGGAAGTAAATTAGACTAATATTTATTTAATTAACAATTTATCACAAGTATTCATTATCAATTCAAATATTTGAAATAATGTGCACAATTGCTACTATAACAATATTGAACATTAGTCCATTAGCTGGATTTACCTAATATCACAATTAAGCAATTCAATTGATTCATTAACAGAGAAAGCCCAAATGTGATCAGGATTAAAATACACGAAATGACCAAAAGTATGTGGACACCTGATCATCACATTTACAAGAGCTTGTTGAACATCCCATTCCAGATTTACTCTCCTTTCCTGTTATTATAAACTCCACTCTTCTGGGAAGGCTTTCCACTAGATTTTGGGGTGTGGCTTTGGGGATTTGTGATCATTCAGCTACAAGAGCATGAGTGAGGTCAGGCACTGATGTTGGGTGAGGAAGTCTGGGGTGCAGTCAGCGTTCCAGTTCATCCCAAAGGTGTTCAGTGGGGTTGAGGTCAGGGCTCTGTACAGGACACTCGAGTTCTTCTACACCAAACTTAACACACCATGGAGCTCGCTTTGTGTACAGGGGTATTGTGATGCTGGAACAGGTTTGGGCCTCTTAGTTCTAGTGAAAAGAAACTGTAATATGACAGCATACAAAGACATTCTATACAGTTGTGTGCTTCTAGCTTTGTGGCAACAGTTTGGAAGAACCACATATGGGTTTAATGGTCAGGTGTCCTCTAAATCCTGAACGTCTAATTGTGTATTGCTACTGTTATTTCTGAAACTATCCAGAGGATAGGCTCTTTTTCTTATTCTTGGTTATTAATGGTCTTTGATATCTACTTTTGCCAGCGTACCTTTCAACTTGTACATTTGGGTTCTGGAATGGGTTTTGGTAACCATATTTTTTCTAATGTCTCAATAAAAATCAAATAATTAAATATGTAAAAGTGCTGGATGACACATCCAGTCAAAGAATACTGAGTGCTTAAGAGCAAAAATTTAATTAATTAAAATAAATAAATAAATAACCGCATCCATCTAATCACCGCTGCTGCTGTGGCTGATTGGGTTTGAGGATCTTTTGACTTAGTCTCTGTCTGATGCTTTTCTCAGGCTTCATGACATTAGAAGAGAGGAAGATCTTTGAGAACCTCAAATCACCACACCTCAAATACTGGATCCCTGCGGTGTGGTTCACCAATCTGGCCTCCAAGGCAAGGAAAGAGGGCCGAATACAAGACAGCGTGGATCTTCAGATCATTCTCACTGTAAGCTTGTGCTACCTTCCTCTAATGCTTTCAAGGCTGATGATTCTATTGATCATGGCACCGGTTTGAGGTCAGGTTCTGCTTTAGTATCAGGCAAAACCTGTATATCTTCTATCACTGGCTTAAGACAAACAAGTGCCCTTGAGATACTCTAAACAGACTGACAAGTCATCAGATATGCATCTGTCCAGTCTGGTCATCAAGGAAGAATTTTAACATGATACTGTTGCATTACATGTAGCATTTAACATCAGGTCATTCTTAAAACCACTGCTTTGACATCATCTAAGGTAATTGGGCAATGGGGAACTCAAGAAACATGAATTAATAAAAAGTTTATGCAAAAATGATTTATGTTTATAAAAGTTTGTATTCAAATTACAGGAGTTGACCCATTTGCATTATGGGTAATAAACACATTGCATCAGTATAAAGAGTAGATTTGTCATCTGAACAGGCTGTGCATGTCAAAATGTTGGATATGTTCCCACAGCATGGCTATTCTGGAAAGGTAGAATATCACATCATGGGATTACAGTGTGCATGGTTAAACCACTATATGCTAATCTCTAAGAATTAGCTCAGTCACAAAAGTAATCAGGTTTCTGCAAAGTGGAAACTTTTGGGGAATTTGTGGAGCCTTACGATGAACATGGATCTAAAGATAGAAGATGACTAGTGAACTGCATGTGGGGTTCAAATCAGTGTCAGACTTTAACATTAGCCTGCAATATGAGTAGCCAGGAGGACTTTTCTGTTTGTGTTTTCCTTCAGGAGATGAACAAATTCAGGACCTGGTGCTCTACGTTGTTTGGATACGACTGGGTTGGGATCCCTCTGGTTTACACGCAGGTGAAGATTTTTTCCACATAAATAATTCCAGACTTTTCCATCTGCTGTAAATATTCTATATATCTCAGCCAGCCAGAGAGAGCATACATGAACACTTGTCCTTGTGAAGCAATAAACTTTCATCTCTCAGTGAAGCCAGGCTGGATCAAACCAGAAGAACAGAATCATTTGTCCTGGTGGCCACATGAGACAGTGCCCTTTCCTGGTGACAGGTGTTCAACAATTAGGGAGCAAGAAGCACTGCTAATTGCATAGTAAACATATATTTACTTAATTTACTGAACTGTCTGAGACAGAACCATAATGAAGTCAAGGAGAACAAGAACAAACTCTGCATTTAACTTCTCTCCATTCTGTCCCTCCCTTTCTCTCTCATTAGGTTGTAACTTTGGCCGTCTACACATTCTTCTCAGCCTGCATCATCGGTCGACAATTTCTTGACCCCGCTCAGGGCTACCAGGGACACGACCTTGACCTTTATGTGCCCATCTTCACATTGCTGCAGTTCTTCTTCTATTCTGGATGGCTTAAGGTCTGGCAGGCGCACCACACTTCTTGAATTTTCTTGCTAATTTTGTCTGATCAGGTCACTATTTCGTTTCTTGAGAAATTAATATTGGAACAGATAAAAACACAATACGAATGTTGCCAAATGAAACCCAAAAAATGAGCTCTCCAGTGGGGGGGACGACTTTGTCGCATTCCACCAATAGCAGCACCTTATTATACAATGCCATGTAGTCACACACAGCTTCATACACTAAAGGTGCACAACCTGCTCATGCTGTTCACTAAGATGGTAGATATTAATGTGGGAAAATGTGGAGAAACGGTTACTGTATTAGTATGTAGGTGTATTTCACTTTCTTGTCTCCTGTGAGGACTGCAATGTGTTTCTGGCTGTTACCCCAATTGAAGCACATTTACAGTAGATTTAATGTAAGTGCTAACAAGTTCTTGTTAAGTTCAGCATTTCTTGTACCTGACTTCTGCACTTGTTGTACATCGTTCTGGATAAGAATGTCTGTTAAATGCCTGTCATGTAATATAATGCAATGCATGTCATTGCCTTATAGTAGTAATTGTCTCATACAATGGTGCTTGAAAGTTTGTGAACCCTTTAGAATTTTCTATATTTCTGCATAAATATGACTTAAAACATCATCAGATTTTCACACAAGTCTTAAAAGTAGATAACGAGAACCCAGTTAAACAAATGAGACAAAAATATTATACTTGGTCATTTATTTATTGAGGAAAATGATACAATATTACATATCTGTGAGTGGCAAAAGTATGTGAACCTGTAGAATTCACAGTTAATTTGAAGGTGAAATTAGAGTCAGATGTTTTCAATCAATGGGATGACAATCAGGTGAGAGTGGGCACCCTGTTTTATTTAAAGAACAGGGATCTATCAAAGTCTGATCTTCACAACACATGTTTGTGGAAGTGTATCATGGCACGAACAAAGGAGATTTCTGAGGACCTCAGAAAAAACGTTGATGCTCATCAGGCTGGAAAAGGTTACAAAACCATTTCTAGAGAGTTTGTACTCCACCAATCCAGTCATACAGATTGTGGACAAATGGAGGAAATTCAAGACCATTGTTACCCTCCCCAGGAATGGTCGACCAACAAAGGTCACTCCAAGAGGAAGGCGTGTAATAGTCGGCGAGGTCACAAAGGACCCCAGGGTAACTTCTAAGCAACTGAAGGCCTCTCTCACATTGGCTAATGTTCATGAGTCCACCATCAGGAGAACACTGAACAACAATGGTGTGCAGGGCAAGGTTGCAAGGAGAAAGCCACTGCTCTCCAAAAAGAACATTGCTGCTCATCTGCAGTCTGCTAAAGATCACGTGGACAAGCCAGAAGGCTATTGGAAAAATGTTTTGTGGACGGATGAAACCAAAATAAAACTTTTTGGTTTAAATGAGAAGTTTTATGTTTGGAGAAAGGGAAACACTGCATTCCAGCATAAGAACCTTATCCCATCTGTGAAACATGGTGGTGGCAGTATCATGGTTTGGGCCTGTTTTGCTACATCTGGGCCAGGACAGCTTGCCATCATTGATGGAAGAATGAATTCTGAATTATACCATCGACTTCTAAAGGAAAATGTCAGGACATCTGTCCATGAACTGAATCTCAAAAGGTCATGCAGCAAGACAAGCGACCCTAAGCACACAAGTTGTTCTACCAAAGAATGGTTAAAAGAAGAATAAAGTTAATGCTTTGGAATGGCCAAATCAAAGTCCTGACCTTAATCCAATTGAAATGTTATGCAAGGACCTGAAGCGAGCAGTTCATGTGAGGAAACCCACCAACATGCCAGAGTTAAAGCTGTTCTGTATGGAGGAATGGGCTAAAATTCCTCCAAGCTGGTGTGCAGGACTGATCAACGGTTACCGGAAATGTTTAGTTACAGTTAGTGCTGCACATGGGGGTCACACCAGATACTGATAGCAAAGGTTCACATACTTTTGCCACTCACAGATATGTAATATTGGATCATTTTCCTCAAAAAATAAATGACAAAGTATAATATTTTTGCCTCATTTGTTTAATTGGGTTCTCTTTATCTACTTTTAGGACTTATGTAAAAATCTGATGTTTTAGGTCATATTTATGCAGAAATATAGAAAATTCTGAAGGGTTCACAAACTTTCAAGCACCACTGTAGTAGGAAGTTGTTTCGCCAACCATCTGAGGGCCTTCATGAGTTCTACTGAATGCTAAATACTGAATATTCAAGATATTTTCACTTGCTGTCACATTTTTAGTGTAGAGCTTTGTGATTCAGAGGTGTGAATTGATATGAAACCACTGGGATAAACACTCCAAAGACGATGTTTTACTTGGATGGTGCTGTAGACTTGTCTTGCGTGTGTGTATATATAATTTTTTTTTCATACGAACTACATCCAGGACATGGAGCAACACATTTTTCAAAATGTCACTCGTGAGGCTATCGATGCTTTGATACATTTGGGTACTATAAAAGAAAATCACACATTGTCTTGAAGATATGAAGTTTATGTTCTCGTGTTGAAAAACTTACATTTTTCAGACAAAATACATTGCGGATTTGAGTGACATATTTAAATAATATTGTCTGGCGTTGAGCGGTATGTTAGATACATTCCATTCAGCTATGATGATACTGAACGAGTCGAAGACGAGTTTAATATCATGCTAGCTGAATGGAATATATCTGCTATACCATGAAAAAGTCAGCCAATATTATTATTATCTCATCTCATTATCTCTAGACGCTTTATCCTGTTCTACAGGGTCGCAGGCAAGCTGGAGCCTATCCCAGCTGACTACGGGCGAAAGGCGGGGTACACCCTGGACAAGTCGCCAGGTCATCACAGGGCTGACGCATGGACACAGACAACCATTCACACTTATATTCACACCTACAGTCAATTTAGAGTCACCAGTTAACCTAACCTGCATGTCTTTGGACTGTGGGGGAAATCTGAGCACCCGGAGGAAACCCACAGGGAGAACATGCAAACTCCGCACAGAAAGGCCCTCGCCGGCCACGGGGCTCAAACCCAGGACCTTATTGCTGTGAGGCGACAGCGCTAACCACTACACCACCATGCCGCCCTATTATTATTATTATTATTATTATTGATACATACACACTTTTCCAGTTTTTTTATGTCCGTTGGTACCTTTTTCACTTGTAAACAGAGTGGAACCATCAGGGCCTATTACGCCTTCAGAGAAGCCCCAAAAATATCAGCATTTCAAATGTTATGTTTAATTTCTTTCATCTATGTTACAAACTTAGGTGGACAACCAAACCTCTCCAGAATGTCCCAAAGCAACTCTCTGGATGCTGTAGCAAAGGCCTTTGTTAGGTCTATGAAGGCCATGTACAGAGGTTTGTTTTGTTCCCTGCATTTCTCCTGCAGTTATCTCACTGAGAAAATAATGTCAGTAGTTCCCCTGTTGGGTCAGAAACCTGACTGAGAATCAGGCAGGATCTTTTCTGCAACTGGTTTCAGTCTCTCATTAAGTATACCTGACAGGATCTTGCCAGCTGTGCTCAGGAGTGAAATGCCCCTGTAGTTACCGCATTCCCCTCTATCTCCTTTCTTTTTGTAGATCTTGACTATGGTGGTATAGAGATCTTGCAGTCACGTGATCGGAAAGTACACAGCCGCCATCTTGTCAGTAAAAAACACAGCTGAATACTGCTGCACTCGTGTACAAAATGGATCAATTTCAACCGACGGACTACACGGCTCATTTTTCTAATGAACAGATAACTAGATATATGTCTAAAATAAACGATCTACAGATTAGTGACCCTTATGGCTTACCGGACGTAGTTTTCACGACCGTGTCAGTGGATTTTGAACTGCCAGCGGAATACCCAGACATGTATAATTACCTCATCAACTTTCCCTCGCTGTTCAGTGGTGAAGCACTGCGTGCTTATAAATCTCTGGACAGTTATCTTTACAGAAATTCAGGATTTGTCAGCGACTCAGATGTGGCATCTTGTAAACAAGAAAATAACAATCCTCATTGGATGGGTAAGTCACTTAAGTATTGAGTATAGCACTGACCAGCCGATTATAGAATAGAATAAGGTAATTCCAGCTGTAATTCCAAATCGTCCGTCTTGTTTACCATGGATCTGGCGTTAGAGAGGTAGAGGCTTAGCAGTGGAGATTTGAGTGGCTGTTTTCTGAGTTTAGTCAACAGGCCGGCTCTGCAGCCTCGCTTTTGCTTCCGCTCCCGACGCCGCCTCCTTCGCTTTGTTTCCGATAACAATCCACAGAGACCCCGCTGGTCTCACTATCTCGTCCGGAATGTTGTGCATGCAATGGAAATCGCTACAAACCGTCATTTTCTGCTGGAAACCAATGTCCAGTAAGTCCATACGGTTGTAGTGGATATTGAAGTCCGATACAGACGAACAACACGCAAAAATACACACAAAAAACATAAAAAACGTGCACAGGTAGGGAGAGCTTGTAGCCGCAGCCGTTGTAGTAGAATTGTATATAGTAGAGTTTTCCAGAAGAAAAGGTAGAAGTAGAAGCAGAAGTAGAAGCAGAAGTAGAAGTAGAAGGCGGAAATGGCGTTTGACCGACAAGATGGCGTCTGTCACAATCTGGATCGGCTGTGACATCACATGCAAGTGGTCCATTTCTTAATTTATCCAATCCAAAAATTTGACTCAGTGAAAAAGTTATTACATAAATCACATTTTTTGTTACACTTAAAGCAAGTGTAACAAAAAATGCGATTTGTGTAATAGCTTTTTCGCTGAGTCAAATTTTTTTGTCAGCTCCGTAACCGGAAAGAAATACAAAATTCGCAACATCTTTCTTGCACATCCCGCAATACAATATATTTAGCAACTTGCCGTAAATGTAATCTCCAATATGTTGGCTCTTGTACTACAGAATTTTAAGGTACGTTTTTGCAACCATAAATCTAGTATGAAAAACAAACAAACAAAAAAAAACATGCAAAGTAGCCAAACATTTTAAATCAATCTCTCCATAATTTGAATGATTTTTAATTCATTTGTATAGAAACAATAGTTAACTCCGCTCAAGATTAGCCTGGGCCCGCCCATCCTAAGCGTGACGCAACACGGGGGCCTGTTGCGAGCTTAGTCTGGCCAGGCAAGCTATCTACAGCTCTTCCAAGCTCCCGAAAAATCGGGAACCAATCAACTTTGAGCATGTCCAACGGCCCTGGGTAGAGGTGTGTTCAAGGCACTGACGTAGTAGAACTGCGACTGGAAGCCATAGATTGTTTACAGAATCTATGCCGGAAGCGCTTCATTCATGCTTCCACATCTATTACGCATAGATGCTGTATTGAAAGCATTCAACAGGAAGTTCTCATTGAAAACGGAGCAAAGAGCAGCCCTGGAGGTATTTATTGAAAGGAAGGACGTTTTCGCCTTGCTCCCGACCGGCTTCGGTAAGAGTTTAATCTACCAGTTAGCCCCGTCGCGTTGCATACGTCAGAGGAAAGAGTGATGTGATTGGTTTAAGCTTCATCACAGCCTTTTCTGGCTTCGACCAGTAGCAAACTGAGGCATTTCAGGGAGGCGGGTCAACCACGGTCTCTGGGAAACGGTTGGGCTTAATATCTTGGCCAGACCAATAGCTCGGAGAGCTTTGAAGTCGCGTTAGCCAGGCTAGCTCAAGATAGCTTAGACAATGTGCTTCTAAATAGGGAAGCGTACTGGATGTCGCAGTTGTTTACTTTAGCCCCTTATGGGTTAAATAAGCGAAAAGAATATAAATCTAAAAATCACAATTTTTTAACAATACTTAATTATTAAATTATGTAATTAATAGCTTATTTTTGTCTTTGTCCTTTATTTAAAATTTTAAAGAATTCACAACTTTAAGCCCAGAGCACTATGTAGTTTTTTATGACACTGAAGAAGGCCGAAACGTTTGTTGAGAATAAATTTTTAATAATGTTCAAAAGTTGGATGTCAGAGTGAAATTTTTCTATTCTACATATATACATATAAATAAAAACATTTCTGGACAAGCAAAATGAAATGAAGGCACTTATGGATGTATGTGCAGGGGAGAGCGGGGAAAGCAAACTGGAAACAAAGCCAAAACGCAAGACTAGAATCAAAGTTGTGGGACAGGCGAGGGTTGATAACACACAATAAAACAGGCAGTAGCATAAAGGCTCGGTATGACAGGAATTAACACTGAACGATACTTATATAGCAGGGGCTGATGAACCAGGAAACAAGTGACAGGTGTATTTAATAAACAGGTGATGGAGGGCACTGTGGTTTGTGGGTGTTGTAGTTTTGAGCAGCCATGTTTGTGGTTGGGTTCGGACTGTCACTCTTGACAACATTACTGACAGACCCCCCCCCCCGAGGAGCTACATTCTTCCTAAGATGCCCTCTCCCTCTGGGTGCAAGCTTGTTGGGGTGTTGGATGTGGAACTCCTGAGTCAGAAGAAGGTTCAGAATGTCCCTTGCTCCTACCCAGCTTCGCTCCTCAGGTCCATAGCCCTCCCAATCTACCAGGTACTCAAGCTGACCTCTTCTGTGCCTAGAGTCTAGGATTCTGTTTGCTTGGTAGGTGGGATCTCCTTCTGGACAAGGTGATGGGTGGTCTGGGGTGAGTGTGTTTGTGGACAGAGGACCTTGGATGGCAGGTTTTAGGCAGGAGACATGATACGTGAGTGACAAGCGACTGTGCGGTG
The DNA here is from genome assembly GCF_027579695.1 of Neoarius graeffei. Classification (NCBI taxonomy): domain Eukaryota; kingdom Metazoa; phylum Chordata; class Actinopteri; order Siluriformes; family Ariidae; genus Neoarius; species Neoarius graeffei. Next base: position 18,217,449 of record NC_083589.1, on the reverse strand, counting down.
GGAGCTCAAGCCTGTAGGAGACTTTGTTGATGTGCTGGAGCACCTTGTAAGGTCCGATGTAGCGTGCCTGTAGTTTCCTACAAGTATTGGGTTCCTTGAGGTCCTTAGTTGATACCCATACCCGGTCACCAGGAGAAAACTCAGGGTTGCCGCTCCTGTGCTTGTTGGCATATTCCTTATACTTGGCATTGACACACTCGATGCGTTGATGAACCTCTTCCCAAACTGACTGGCTGCACGAAAACCACTCCTCCACTGACTTACTGGCACAGGTAGAGGCATCACATGGGAACGGTGTTGGTAGCCGAGCAAGCACTGAAAGGGTGTTAGTTGTGTAGCAGAGTGCTTCAGAGAGTTCTGTGCATACTTGGTCCATGGGATGAAATGGGCCCAGTTCCCCCGATTCCGCATGCAGAAGATTCTGAGGAAACATCCTGGTTAGCCTGCTCTACCTGGCTGTTGGACTGGGGGTGATATCCGGATGTGAGGCTCACCAAGACACCTAACCGCACCATGAAACTGTCCCATGGTGGCTGACTATGTCCTCTGGGATGCCAAAGTATCTGAATTCATGCTGGAATAACAGTTCAGTGGTCTGGAAAGCTGTGGGGATCCCAGGTTAACAGGATGAGTCTCAGTGCCTTGGAAAACCTGTTGATGATGACCAGGATGGTAGTGTTACCCTGGGATGGTGGTAGATCGGTGATAAAGTCGACAGCCAGGTGAGACCAAGGTCTCTGAGATACAGGGAGAGGGCATTGTTTACCAGTGGGATGTGTTCGAGGTACCTTGGCTTGTGTGCACTCCATGCATGAGGAGATGAAATGGATGATCTCAGTCAACATATTCTCCCACCAGTATTTGTGACCCCTCACCGAATCCAGGGACACGTCGGCCGAAACGAATCCGAGATAATCGCAAAAGAAGCATTTTTTTTTCAAAATTTGTGATTTTCGTTTTTTTTCCATCATGTGCAAGTTGAGATCTTGAAGAATGCAATCAGTATTTCAGATAATAGATTGTTTTGTTGGAAAAGCATACATTTTTTGTTGCAAATTGTCTCGTTTTTGTCAGGACTGTAGCCTGCTGGGGGGTGTGGGTAAATTACCATATGGGCCATTCACATGATGATTTAAGTCTTTTGCTTTTTTTTTTCCCATGAATCAGCTGTATGATCCGAGTTGAGCGCATGGCTACTTAACTGCATACAGGCGTGTAATTTCACTATGGAATGAGTTACTAAACAGAGCGCAGAGGAGCTGACACACCACGAAGCAAACAGACGCACGGTATTTACATCGGAGATAACCATTTCTAGCAAAAAAACCGCAACCTCGTTTTCCAGATTGAATGGAATACTTGAATGATCGGATGATACACAGACCGTTCTAGGATTACATTCCATTGGAGGCATTGATGTGTGCAAGGCGCCGTTTCTCTTTCTGATGGGGTAAGTTTATTAATCTAAGGCTGTGTGGTTATTTTTGCATGTAACGGAGAGTGTTGTGGTTTAGTTAAGCCTAGGTCACAACCAGACGTACGATTTTTTGTCTGTGTGATTTGTGGTGTTTCCCAAATCGCTGCGGGGTTTTTTTTGTTCACAGAGAAAGACACGCGTTGGCCGTAAGTTTGTCTTGCAACCTGAAAAAAACGTAAGCGCCCGTAGAGTTTGTTTGACATGACAAAGAACCTCTGCGGCCAGTCTACGGCTCGAAAATCAGCACAACACATGCGCGCTCTCGTGCTTTTCACACGCGCGCTCTCGTGCGTTTCATGCGCGCTCTCCGTGTGTTTCTTGCGTTTTTTGCATGGAGACCGGCCGTAGGAGCACATACGGCCGGTTGTGACCGAGGCTTTACATGAAACTAGCGTTGTGTTAGTTGTGTCATCATTATGCTATCTTTCTTTCTTACGGTGTGAGTAATTTTTCAACCACAAAACATTAAAGTATACTTTAGGACTTATTTTTGTACTTCATAATTGTGTTGGGCATACTTTGCATGGAAGGAAAATTGACGTGGTGATCTTTGTTTACATGAAAGTAGTATCGCGCTAGCTAGTAGGGGGTAGGGCTTTCCTTAATGTCATGCAGATGAGCACCATTATGTGCCTGCCCTACACCCAGAGTAGCTGAGATGGAAAACTTTGAGGGCGATTTTCTCCCTTTTCTGTTTTAAGAAGTATACACTTTCAAAAGACCACACATTCTTCAAATATTGTCAGATCTCCACATGGAAGGCATCATTGGAAAGCTTAGAAACTGTACTTTCTGAATCTGTCAATAACTCAAAATGCCCCTGGGCCGACATGTGTCCCTGGATTCTGTGATCTGCCACAGTTCTGTAGCAGTTGGTGAGTATGATGACTGGTTGGGTGACCCAGTGACAGGAGATGCATGTGCCTAAGTGATGAGTTTACCTCGGAGATTATTGGGGATGTACAGGTGGCCAGTTTGGCAGTTAGCTGGAGGAGTTTGTGGTTGCAACTCCCTTATCTCCTTGTCTAGGTCCCATGAAATTGCTTGGATAAAGCATTCGGGTGTGAGGATGGGGTGAGGTTCAGGGTCATGAGGAGATGGGTTGAAGACATGACAGGGTATCCCGCCTTAATGTTCTTGGTGCCTGGATGATAGGATATTGTGAAGTGTAAGCACGTGAAAAACCGAGCCCATCAGGCTTGGTGTCGGTTAAGTCTCTTGGCCTTCTTGATATATTCCAAGTTCTTATGATCTGTAAGTATGACAAAGGGGTAAGTGGCTCCCTCCAGCCAGTGTCGCCATTCCTTCAGAGCAAACTTGATAGCAAGTGGTTCTCTGTTCTCAATGTCATAGTTCCTCTCTGCTGAGGTGCGTTTCTTCAAGAAGAATGTGACTGGGTGGAGCTTGGGCTTCTTGCTGAAGCGCTGTGAGAGGACCTGTCTCAGAGGCGTCCACCTCAACCGTGAAAGGTCGGGTAGGGTCAGGGTGTTGTAGGATTGGGGCTGTGGTGAAGATGGTTTTGAGCTTGTTGAAGGCCTCCTCGGCTGCAGGGGTCCAGTGGAGGTGCTTTGGTCCCTTCTAAAGAAAGCCTAAGCTCCACCCAGTCGCTCTCTTGACAGGGAGGTCAAGGGCACCACGTGAGTACTGAAATTTCTAATGAAACGGCAATAGAAATTTGCGAAACCATGGAAGCATTGGAGCTCCTTGACTGAAGCGGGCACTGGCTAGGAAGTCACCACAGAGACCTTGGAGGGGTCCATACTGACCCCCTCAGCACTGATGATGTACCCCAGAAAGGAGATCTGATGCGTGTGGAACTCGCACTTCTCAGCTTTGGCATAAAGGTGGTTTTCTAACAGGCAGTTGTGTGCTATTCAGACGTGTTGGAGATGGCTTTCTTCATCTGGGGAGTAGATCAGGATATCCTTGATGTATGCCACCACATATCTCCCTAACATGTCCCGAAGTACATCATTGATGAGACACTGAAACACGCTTTGCACCAAAGAGAGGCCATATGGCATCACCCGGTACTCAAAATGGCTGGCGTTGGTGCTGAAGGCCATCTTCCACTCATCTCCTTCTCAGATATGGACCAGGTTGTAGGCACTACATAGGTCTGGCTTAGAAAACACCTTGGTGCTATGGAGCTGTTTTAAAGCCGAGGGCACCAAAGGAAGAGGATATGGGTACTTCACTGAGATTTGAGTCCTCAAAAGTCTATACATGGGTGGAGGCCGCCCCCTCTCTTCTCCACGAAGAAGAATCCCGCTGATGCAGGTGATATAGACAGGTGTATGTACTCCTGCTTGAGGGCCTCTTGTATGTACTCCTCCATCGCCACTTGTTCCGTCTGGGACAGAGGGTAGATGTGACTGTGTGATGGAGAAATGCCCAGTAAGAGGTCAATGGCACAGTCGTAGGGGTGGTGTGGTGGTAGGCCACACACCTTACCCTTACTGAAGACCTCCCTTAGGTCTAGGTAACACTCTGGGACCCTTTCTAGGGAGTCAGGCTGGGGACTCTCTACAGGTGGAGGAGAGACTTAGCTGAGGACACTGAAGACAGTTCTGAAAACAGGTCGGGGACCATTGGAGAATCTCTTTATTCTGCCCGGAGATAAGTGGGTCGTGAAGCCGTAGCCAAGGGTAACCCAAAATGATGTCATGTTGTATGGTAGTGGTAACTAGGAGTGAGATTAGCTCTGAATGGAGGGCTCCCACCTGAATGTGCATGGGAGCAGTCCAGGTGGTGACAAGGCCCTCTGCCTCCATCGATTGTCCTGATGCTGAGTGGGCTCTGCAGAGGGTTTGTGGGCAAACTGAGCTTCTGGGCAACTGAGCTGTTGAAGTTCCCCTTTGCCCCAGAGTCCACAAATGCAGAAAGCACGTGGGTCAAGGAAGGCAGTTTCAGCAATACAGGAACCTTGAAAGACTGAGCTCTAAATGAGCTCACTGGACTCACCAGGTTAGCCTTGGTCTCCACAGAGCTGGTGCGCGGTGGGCGGACTGGACACTGAATAATCTGATGGTTGGCACTCCCGCGGTAGAAACACAGGCTCCCTCTCCTCCTCCGATCTCATTTGGAGTGTTTCAGATGAGCTTGTAAGACCTCCATGGGTGTGGGAGCGTCGGTGGTTGAAGTGGGCGTGGCCTCCTCCTTGAGTGACGGGAATTGCAAGATCAATCAGGGCATCTAAGGTGAGATGTTCTTCATTGCACACCAGCTCACTCAATACAGCAGGGCGGAGCCCCTGGCGGAAAACAACTTTTAGAGCTGGCTCGTTCCATCCGCTGGCTGCTGTGAGAATTCAGAAATCTAGGGCATAGTCGATGACTCTCCTAGAGCCCTGTGTGATGGTCAATAGGCTCTCACTGACCTCAATTCCCTCAGGTGCATGATCAAACACGTGCTTGAATAGTGTTCAAATCGTACAAGGTTGTATGCTCCCCTCCACTCCTCCACACCATGCTGGCCCACTGTATCACCTTGCTGGTCAAGAAAGAAAGAAACCTTGCGATCTTACGTTCGTCTGAGATGTGTTGGATCATAGAGAAGTACATGGAGCACTGAAGCAAAAATTCCTTACAGCTGTACGTATCCCCGGCATATTTCTCTGGGCATGGAAGCGAAAGCGCGGAAATTGGGGGGGGGGGGGTTTGGGTCATGTTGGGAGGGCCTGTGACATCACGGCAGCAAGCTGAGCCATCTTGGTGTTGAGATCGGTAAGCATCTGCTGATGTTCCCCAAAAAGCGCCCCTGAGCGCTCAGAACAGTTTGCCTCGCCTCCTCTGCTGCATCCATCATGGCGAAGTATCCCGTCAGGGTGCAGGCACTTACGGATGTATGTGCAGGGGAAAGCGGGGTAAGCAAACTGGAAACAAAGCCAAAATGTGAGACTAGAATCAAGGTCATGGGACAGGCGAGGGTCAATAACACAATAAAGCAGGCAGTAGAATAAAGGCTCGGTATGACAGGAATGAACAGTGAACAATACTTCACATTGAGTGAGAGTGGGAGAGGTGTTTATAGCAGGGGCTGATGAACCAGGAAACAAGTGACAGGTGTATTTAATAAACAGGTGATCAAGGGTGCTGTGGTTCGTGGGTGTTGTAGTTCTGAGCAGCCATGCTTGTGGTTGGGTTCGGACTGGCGCTCTCAACAGCACTACTGACAAAGCATTAATTTCTAGAATGAAGCAATATGACCTGCCAATAGAATACTAAAATGAAATTCTTGAAATTAGTAAAAATGTCTAGAAGTAAAGTGATAATCTCATATTTGGTGTACTGTAATCTTATAATGGGAAATACAAGATACATTTGATTACAGTCGAATATTTCCAATTTTTGCAATGTATGTGGCAAATCCCGTCTGCTTACGGCCTTGAGACATTCTTCATGACCTGAAGGACTGGAAACATTCACAGGCATATTGCTTTATACCCAGAATTGGATTTTGTGTTCCATGAAGGAGCATTACCTGTGAAAACATCCCCATCCATTTCCTTCACATGCTGCTTCAATTACTGCAAATGAGGAGACAACAAACAGAGCTCAAGGATCGGCAAAGCCAGACACACTGGACTGACTCATATATGAAATCATATCATAATACTCTCAGCAAATATATCTGCTCAAAAGTGGTTTATAGAAGCTCTCTGGACAAAAATTAGTCATTGTATATCATTTCTTCTTTTCTCTTAATACTTAGTTGAGCCTTAACACCACCACCAACATTGTCAGGGAAGAATTTCACTGGTGTCTTGAGACCTTGTCAGATTTTGCCCATTTGTCTATGGAGTTTGTGCTGTTTCACCTGCTAGTCCAAATAATTCCACAGGTTTCTATGGAAGAGAGCTCTATAGGCCAGTTAAAGTGTCCCAGTTCTCCAGATTTGGCCCTTTTCACTATAACCATCATCCTGGGACATGGGAGTGTCAGCGTTCCACTTATTAAAGTGTGTATCTTTTTTTTTTTTACACATCAGGTAGCAGAGCAGCTCATAAATCCATTTGGAGAGGATGATGATGACTTTGAGGCCAACTGGTGCATCGATAGGAACCTGCAGGTTTGTCATATGGATGCATGGTAGTGCATTAATGTACTGATATACATTTTAACTGTGGTACTGTCTTATGAGTGTAAGCATTAGGTTATGTTACAAGTACTTGACTTGAGGCTACTATGAAAATTTTTGTAGTGCCAGATCTAAAGCCTTGGTTCAATTGAAATTTTAAATATTTGGTATACAAAACACACAAAAGGTATAACGTACTGTTCTTGTTTTGAAAAGGTAATGATAATAGCTGTATTGCTGGTAGGTGTCTCTGATGGCAGTGGATGAGATGCATATGAACATTCCCCCCATGACTAAAGATATTTATTGGAATGACCCTGACGTACGGCCACCGTACACCCATGCTTCTGCAGACTACTGCATCCCATCATTCTTGGGCTCCACTACTGATATGGCGTGAGCAGGAATCTCCCACACACCCACAGATGCACCCATAGATATAGCCAAAGGTATGTGGACACCGGATCATCACACCCATATGTGGTTCTTCCCCAAATTGTTACCACAAAGTTGTATAGAATGTCTGTCTTTCTATGCTGGAGTATTACAATTTCTCTTCACTGGAACCAAGAGGTCCAAACCTGTTCCAGAATCACAATGCCCCTGTACACAAAGTGAGCTCCATGAAGACATATGTCAAGGTTGGAGTGGAAGAACTTGAGTGTCCTGCACAGAGCCCTGACCTCAACCCCACTGAACACTTTTGGGATGAACTGGAACACTGACTGCACCCCAGATCTCCTCACCCCACATCAGTGCCTGATCTCAATAATGCTCTTGTGACTGAATGAACATAAATCCCCACAATCATGCCCCAAAATCTAGTAGAAAGCCTTCAGAAGAGTGGAGCTTATTATAACAGCAAAGGGGGGCCAATGTCTAGAATGGGATGTTCAGCAAGCACATATGGGTGTGATAGTTAAGTATCCACAAATTTGCATGAATTACCAAATACACCAAGTGTCTGGCACAGAATCAAGTTACATTATATCATAAATAGGATGTGTGTCATTTATTTTGCAGTCTCTCTGAAGTATTACACAGTGAGGATGTTGATGCTAACAACCCGTGGGGGCATGCCACAGTTCTGGGCCGCATGCGTCGCTTGCTGAGCGTTCAGGAGCCTGTGGATCTGCACATGAGGCCATCTTTCAAACGCCACAGCAGTGAAATCTCCAGCTTCTTACCCTTTAGCACAGACTACCATTTTCACCCCAGATTGGAGGAAAACGGGAAGCCTCACTCCAAGCTAAATGCCCATGCACACTTTTACCCTCTTTCCACTGTCAGCGAGGTGAACAGCACCTCACCTTCTTCTGAAGTCTCAATACACACCCCATTTTCCAACAGTATACCTTCAGTAGTGGTCACTGAACCCCATATAGGTGACTTCATTGATAATGACAGTGTTCTACAGGAGTGCACAGGACATATACTATCTGAGGTGTCTTCATTAGAGTTAGCTCAGGTTCAGGAGCATTGTGGAGAGGAGGTGAACACAGCAGAAGGCATTACAGAGACAGACTCCAGGAGGTTTGGCCACTTTTCTCCAGCTAGTAAGATGAAAAATAATTAACTGTCGAGACAGAGCTCAATGAGTTCCACAAAGAGCTTTCCAAGCCCCAAAGATGTACTGAGAAGGAAAGCTCACCAACAAGTTTGATTCCACACATCCACAAGCATCTGAAACTGTAGACTCAAGCAGCCAAAAGAAAGAACAGAGAAGAAACCTAGACAGATGAAAGCAGCTCTTTCAAAGTAGAACTCTTGACCCAAACTTGGGTGACTCCAGCACTGGTTCTAACTCTGAACCGGATTTTCGGTGTGCATCTTGTTGAACCCCTTGGAGCCCAGACACTTTTAGATGATATACAGAAGACAGTTATCTTTACAGAAGCCCTGAACTGCAAATTGTGAAGACTTTTTTTTCAATTGCTCATCATTTTGACTTAATCATTATTTTCAAAATAACGATTTAGTAAATCAAATGCCGCTTTTCCACTACAAACGCGGCTGAGCCGTGCCGTGCTGAGTCGAGCTGAGTCGAGCTGAGCGGGGCTATTGAAGTTGCATTTCGACTACAACCGCGCTGAACCGTGCTGGCTGGAAGTGGGTGGACACATTGAGTGGAGTTAGCGAAAGTGGGTGGACGTCACGTGATGTCGTTAAGCAGCGCAAACAGTGACATCAGTGACAGTGGCGGAACAAGTCAGAGCCGGGCCGGGGGCGGGGCAAATGACCGGGCATTTTATTAAAGCTTATCATAACATCATTTTAGGCTACAAAATGTCCGCAACTGCGGTGTTTACCAATTTCAACACTACCGGGTGCAACTATGTTATTTAGTACATCAAGTCCTTCAAACGAACATGTAACTCAGAAACAAAAAACATTAGGATACTGTACATGGCTCATAATAAAACATCAATAGCCTATACTGCGCACATTATTTGAAGGGCATACGAATGAGCGCTCAGAGGTTGCAACGGTGACAGGAAGAGTCAGAAATAAAAGGAGGGCGGTGCAAACCTCACTGAATGCACTGTGTTTACCAATTGCAACACTACGGGGTGCAACTATGTTATTTTGTACATTAAGTCCTTCAAACGAACATGTAACTCAGAAACAAAAAAACATTAGGTGACATACTGTACATGGCTCATAATAAAACATCAATAGCCTACTGCGCGCATTATTTGAAGGGCATACGACGAGCCTTGCACTCCGCGAACTCGTCCACGATGCTCTGTATGTCACTGATTCAGTGAGCTTTTAAGCGGTAGTCTCACCACCCGAATAGTAAACAATAAACATGGAGTCGTTAGTGTTGCTGGTCTTGATGCTGTGGCTTGTTGTCACCGACAACGCCAACAGATACTGGCAAGAGCGTATAGATGAGGCGAGGCGCATAAGGCTTCAGAAATTCTCGTAATTCATAATTATTATTCTTCCGGGTTTACGGTGTTTACAGATCCCAGCGCGCTCGCGGGGCGTGTGTGGGCATGTGAGGACACTCCTCCTCACCAATCAGTGCACAGGGGAGTGTCTACTCACGCCTCCAGCCTCACTCGGCACGGCTTGGCTCGCTTCAGCCCCACTCCAAAACGGTGCGAGTTTTAGGGGCTAAGCAGGGCTGAAACGAGCTGAGTCGTGCTGGTTTTTGGTAGTCGAAACGCGAGCCGTGTCGGGCTGAAGTGAGCTGAAGCGAGCTGAAGTGAGCTGAAAAAGGGTAGTGGAAAAGGGCCAAAAGTGAGATACCAAGTGAAAATAATGAGTTAGTCAAAGTAACAAGAAACTAAGTCAAAATCATCTTTTGGCTGCTCCCGATTAGGGGTTGCCACAGCAGATCTTTCATCTCCATTGCTCCCTGTCTTCCGCATCCTTCTCTACCATACCTGCCATTTTCATGTCCTCTCTCACCACATCCATGTATCTCCTCTTTGGCCTTCCTCATTTTCATGTGCCTGGCAGCTCCATCCTCAACATTCTCCTTCCAACATGCTCTGCATCTCTTCTCAGGATGTGCCCATACCATCTCAGTCTCATCTCTCTTAGCTTAATTCCCAAGCTCTCTACATGTGCTGTCCCTCTGATGTGCTCGTTACTTATCCTGTCCAACCTTGTCACTCCCATTGCAAACCTTAACATCCTCAACTCCGCCACCTCCAACTTTGCCTCCTGCTTCTTCATTAAGGATACAGTCTCCAATCCATACATCATAGCTGGTCTCACTACTGTCTTGTACATCTTACCTTTCACTTTTGCTGGGACTTTATCACAAATGACTCCCAAAATCCTTCTCCAACTGCTCCACCCTGCCTGCACTCGCTTTCTCACCTCACTATCGCAACCCCCTTTTTCCATACTAAGTCAAAATAATTTAGTAAATTAAAATAATGGGATATTAATAACATAGTCAAAATAATGACATCATACTTGAAACAAAAATTTCTCACCTAGCAGTTCAAGGCTTCCGTAATCTTGCATTTGAAAGCTGTGTGATATAAACCATGTCCACAAAGCAGCCCATCGGTGAAAATGCTTGATGCAATTTGAAAACGTTTGGAAGCTGAACTTCGGTGAACACTTTCCGAAAGCATTCTCCTGTTTACCAACATTGAACAAAGTGACTTGATTTACAAAGAGTTTACTATCCATAACTCAATTCACTGTTATATTCCACAGGGAATATTGATCTATGAGAAAATTAAAACAGCATTGAAAAGACTGACATGATTTTATATGTTGTTGCTAACATTAATATTGTAAGAGTTGAATGCAATTTTGGCAAAAATCAAATGCACTGAAATGAGGTTTCTAGTCACACCAAGATATTGTGCTTTAAAGGGCATATCCTGGACCAATTTAGTGTGTTTTTTGTTTGTTTTTTAACATGAAAGTATGTCCCTTTACACACTCATCCAGAAGGGTAATTTTGCACAAGGCCATCTATCTACAGCAGAAAAAATTAAAATAAAACACGTCTGGAAAAATCCCAAGGGAGTCTGGAGCCATATTGATCCAGATCCATGACATCACGTGCGGATCCACCAGCAGGCAGAGACCCTGCATGGGTTCAGTGCACAGTCTGTGTAGACCAAGTTTAGCAGCTAGCAATTTTGCATTGAAATGATAGTTAAAAGCTTCAGCTTCTAAACCCATGGATTCATGTATCAATGCTCATCTATCTATTGTTACATAAATCATATTTTTTCTAATTATGTATTTATATATTTCTTTATTTAGAAGAGTACTGGCTACTGTAGGAAAAAGATTTCATAAGCTACACACATGGAATCGGCTAAGCAGGGTTGTATATACATTTAATGTGTTTGACAGGTCCCATGATCTCAAGCCCTGACACACATATCCCTTGATACATGTGAAGTAAGTGTATTATCGCCCAGTGCTTTCGTGTTGTTTACTTTTGTGTGTGTCAATAAATAACATTATCCGTGTACCACACAAACACAGGAACACCTAATTTAGAGTATAATCTCTCTTATTTCTTACCCTGGCAACAGTCAACTTGTGAATTGCCAGTTTTCTTGGTCTTTTTCTCGGCTCTGCTTGGTCCTTGGCTTCGAGGGCCTCAGTAGATGCAGCACTTCATCTTCTGTCAGGGGAGACGAACACGGCTGGCTCCTTTGGTGACGCTGACACAGATGGAGACAGTGTTGCTGTGGGCATTCTAACAGATGGAACTGCGTCTTTTTTAGAATAGAATAAATAGAATAGAATGCCTTTGTCACTATACCCATGTACAGTACAATGAGATTAAAAGCAACTCCAATAACAGTGCAAACAGCGTGTGGGGGGGAATAAATAAATAAATAAATAATAAATAAATTAAAAAAAAGTGAGGGTGTAAGGTGCACAGTCCTGAGGCTTATGTGTTGTGTTTCACATTATGGAATGAGGTATTGCATATTATAAGTATTGCACAAGAGAGTCATATTATAAAGTATTGCACATTATAAATTATTTCACGAAGAGAGTCACATTATAAAATAAAGTATTGCACAGGGGGGTTAGACTATAAAGTCAGAGCATATTCGAGTTCAGGGTGGTTATGGCTTTTGGAAAGAAGCTGTTTTTGAATCTATTTGTTTTTGTCCTGATGCACCTGTAGCACCTCCCTGAGGGCAACAGGTCAAACAGATCAAAGCCAGGGTGGGAGTTGTCCTTGATAATGTTCTTAGCTCTGCTAAGGCAGCGGGAGGTGTAAATGTCCATCAGGGAGGGGAGAGGGCAGCCAATGATCTTCTGTGCTACCTTTACTACTCTCTGGAGCCACTCTCTCCTCTCCCTGTCTGCAGCAGTGCAGCTGCCATACCATACTGTGATACAGTACGTCAGCAGGCTCTCGATGGATGAGCGGTAGAAGGTCAGCAGCAGGTTGGAGCTCAGGTTGTGCTTCCTGAGGACTCTCAGGAAATGTAGCTGCTGCTGAGCCTTCTTAATGACTGCTGTAATGTTCTCTGACCAGGAGATGTCGGCAGAGATGAGGACGCCGAGAAACTGGAAGGTGTGGACCCTCTCCACATACTCGTTGTTTATGTAAAGGGGGGCTAGGCCGGTGCTGTGCTTCCTGAAGTCAACTATAAGCTCTTTGGTTTTCTTGATGTTCAGAGCGAGGTTATTCTCTGAACACCAGGCTGCCAACTTCAGGACCTCCTCTCTGTAGACTGCCTTGTCTCCCTTTGAGATGAGTCCAACCACTGTGGTGTCATCAGCAAACTTGACGATAAGGTTGTTGTTGTTGTGGGTCGAACTACAGTCGTGGGTGTAGAGGCAGTACAGGAGGGGGCTCAGCACACAGCCCTGTGGACAGCCGGTGCTTAACGTGCGAGTGGAAGAGAAGTGGGGGCCAAGTCTGGTGAAAGCTGAACTGTAATCCACAAAGAGTATGCGGATGTAGCTCTGCTGCTGCTCCAGGTGGTTCTGCGCAGAGTGGAGAGCTATGGCGATAGCGTCCTCTGTGGATCTATTCACGCGATATGCAAACTGGTAGGGGTCGAAGTCTGGGGGGAGGTGGTCCTTGATGTGCTGAAGAACTAGTCTCTCAAAGCACTTCATGATTACCGGGGTGAGGGCCACAGGAAGGCCACAGTGGTGGGGGCAGGGCTGGAGCAGATGAGTGCTGCTGAGATGTTTCAAAGCGAGCAAAGAAGCAATTTAGCTCCTCTGCCAGCGGCGCACTCCATCTCCATCATTCAGGCTGGTGACGGGAGACTTCTTCGGCACTGAGATTATTGTAGCTGATTTTAGGCAGGGCGGGATGACTGCCTGAGCCAGGGAGAGGTTAAAGATCCTGGTGAAGGTAGGGGCGAGCTGGTGGGCGCACGCTCTGAGCACCTTACCAGGTACACCATCTGGGCTGGCAGCTTTCTTAGGGTTCACTGTCAGGAGCACCCGTCTGACATCGTGTTCCTGTACAGTGAATGGAGTGGTGTAGGAACTGTGTGGTGGTGGGGGCAGGGCTAGAGCAGATGAGTGCTGCTGAGATGTTTCAAAGCGAGCAAAGAAGCAATTTAACTCCTCTGCCAGCGGCACACTCCAATCTCCAGTTGATGCATCACAGTCTCTGAAGTTTGTGATGTCTTGTATGCCCCGCCACACCTCCCGTGTGTTGTTGCTGGACAGGTGGGACTCTATACACAGCCTATGGTCCGCCTTGGCTTTATTTATTCCTCTTTTCAGATCAGCTCGAGCGGCTCTGTACAGAGCTCTATCACCTGACCTGAAGGCAGCGTCGCGAGCCCTGAGGAGTGAGCAGACCTGGCTAGTCATCCAGGGTTTCTGGTTTGGGAAGACCCGGATGTTTTTATCCACCGTCACATTCCCGATGCAGAACTTGATATAGTCCAGCACCGTTCCTGTGAATGTCTCCAGCTCCTGGTGTTCAAATAAGTCCCAGTCTGTCTGTTTAAAGCAGTCCTGTAGTTTGGAGAGTGCATTGTCAGGCCAGGTTGTGATAGTCCTTGTGGTGGGCCTGGCTCTGCGTCTGAGGGGAGTGTAGGGTGGGGAGAGCAGGAGGGAAAGATGGTCTGACTGGCTGAGGTGGGGGAGGGGTATGGCTCTGTACGTGTGCTTGATGTTGGAGTAAACATGATCCAGAGTGTTCTCCCCTCTAGTGGAACACTTAACATGTTGGTAAAACTTTGGCAGTACAGTCTTTAAGTTGGCCTTATTAAAGTCTCCTGCGATTATGTGAACACCATCGGGGTGGGCTCGCTGCTGTTTGTTAACGGTGTTCAGCAGGAGAGAGAGTGCTGTGTTTACACAGGCGTCGGGTGGAATATACACAGCTGTGACAGTCACCACAGTTAGCGCTCTCGGTAGAAAAAAGGCCGGCATCTTACAGACATGTACTCGAGGTCTGGGGAACAGTTTGTTTATTATCGTTCCGTTGTTAACCAATTATCATGCATGTAAATATAGAGCCCCCCTCCTCTGCTCTTACCGGAGTCCTCAGTCCTGTCCCAGTGGAGCAGAGTGCGACCTGCTAGCTGCAAGCTAGCATCGGGTATTTCTGGATGAAGCCAGGTTTCTGTGATAATTAAAACACAGCAGTCACAAACATAGCGATTTCCAGCGAGTTGTAATTCCAAGTCATCTGTTTTATGCACTAGGGATCTAGCATTGGAGAGATACAGGCTCGGTAAAGGTGGCTTGTGTGGTTGTTTTCTTAGCCTTAGCATAGCACTGGACCTGCAGCCCCGCTTCTGCTTCCTCTCCCTCCTCCATCTGCACCGCCTCCTAGACCCGACACCAATCCAGGGAGAGCCCGGCGGTCTTGCTATGTCATCTGGGATGTTATGCGTGAAGTGAAGGTCGCATCAGATCAAGTTGCTTCTTTATGCCCATTTCCCATTGCAAATAGTTCTCAAAGTCGTCGGGCTTTATGAAGTGAGCCCCGCATATGATGTTGCCAGTTTTTCCGGGTGCCTCGCCCGAAGCGCTCCCATTTCTCTCTCATTGTCCGGTCTTTTGGAAAATGATGAATACTAATCCCATCAAGATTGGTGTTGCTACACCCTCCTACAATACATCTGTTAACCATTTTAATAATTACATGATAATGTTGAAGAAATTTGCAGAAAACCACCAGGTCATATTCTCATAAACAAACCAACGCTGATATGGGATTCAGAAGGAGGCGTCCCGCACGTGACGTCATGAAAATCAATGTTTGCCGGGAAATCCAAATGCCAAGTTTTTTCAGAGGCAGACGAATTCACCTCAAATGGCTTGATTTCAACTGAAGTTTTCTAGTATTGCGCAAGGTAAAAAAAAATTGCACAAAATGCAAAAATGTAACAGATATTTGACCAAAGTTTAATATAAAATAAGAGAATCACATTGATCTTGCTCCTAAATATGCCCAAGATGTGCCCTTTAAAAGTTCATATAATAAAAATATCATCATAGTAAATACTGTATATTCTGAATATAGGCAAATTTAACTCATTTCTCTTTGGTAGATCACTTGTAATCAAATTTATTAAAGATGATTTGGAGATATGTTTATTTATTTTGAGCTTGTAATGTTCTTATTCTATTGGATAATTGCTTAAAATTAGCAAACTTGTCAAGTTTAAATACAAGCTTGAAATGACTTTTTTTTTAAAGCCAAGAAATAGGTTCAGTAATCTTATATTTGGATAGTTACAGTGGTGCTTGAAAGTTTGTGAACCCTTTAGAATTTTCTATTTTTCTGCATAAATATTACCTAAAACATCAGATTTTCAGACAAGTCCTAAAAGTAGATAAAGAGAACCTAGTTAAACAAATGAGACAAAAATATTATACTTGTCCTGTCATTTTCCTTTAGAATTCATGGTATTATCCCGAATTCATTATTCCATCAATGATGGCAAGCCGTCCTGGCCCAGATGCAGCAAAACAGGCCCAAACCATGATACTACCACCACAATGTTTCACAGATGGGATAAGGTTCTTATGCTGGGATTCAGTGTTTTCCTTTCTCCAAACATAACGCTTCTCATTTAAACCAAAAAGTTCTATTTTGATCTCATCCGTCCAGAAAACATTTTTCCAATAGCCTTCTAGCTTGTCCACATGATCTTTAGCAAACTGCAGATGAGCAGCAATGTTCTTTTTGGAGAGCAGTGGCGTTCTCCTTGTAACCCTGCCGTGCAAACCATTGTTGTTCAGTGTTCTCCTGATGGTGGACTTATGAACATTAGCATTAGCCAATGTGAGAGAGGCTTTCAGTTGCTTAGAAGTTACCCTGGGGTCCTTTGTGACCTCGCCGACTATTACACACCTTGCTCTTGGAATGATCTTTGTTGGTCGACCACTCCTGGGGAGGGTAACAATGGTCTTGAATTTCCTCCATTTGTACACAATCTGTCTGACTGTGGATTGGTGGAGTCCAAACTCTTTAGAAATGGTTTTGTAACCTTTTCGAGTCTCAACAACACTTTTTCTGAGGTCCTCAGAAATCTCCTTTGTTCGTGCCATGATACACTTCCACAAACGTGTTGTGAAGATCAGACTTTGATAGATCCCTGTTCTTTAAATAAAACAGGGTGCCCACTCTCACCTGATTGTCATCCCATTGATTGAAAACACCTGACTCTGATTTCACCTTCAAATTAACTGCTAATTAACTTAGCAGTTAATTTGAAGGTGAAATTAGAGTCAGGTGTTTTTAATCAATGGGATGACAACCAGGTGTGAGTGGGCACCCTGATTGTCCTAGAGGTTCACATCCTTTTGCCACTCACATATATGTAATATTGGATTATTTTCCTCAATAAATAAATGACCAAGTAAAATATTTTTATCTCATTTGTTTAACTGGGATCTCTTTGTCTACTTTTAGGACTTGTATGAAAATCTGATGTTTTAGTTCATATTTATGCAGAAATATAGAAAATTCTAAAGGGTTCACAAACGTTCAAGCATCACTGTATATTATAATAGGAAACAAGTGCAATTTTTCTATACATAACTCATAGTTGATGCTGATTAGTTTGGGTTGAATACGAATGATCTATAACCTGTTATCTGTGGATTATAAATCTTGAACTCTGGCTGTTCATTTTCAAGATAACATCTGAAAAACATCATATTGAATTATTCTTCGCCTGTGTTTAGAACAGAATACCTCTGTCACTGCACAAATGTACAATGAAATTTAGTTAAATCATAGGAGAGCAAAGCCACTGCATACGTGGGCACCGCTACTCTTGGGCACTTCAGCCCAAGAATACAACAAACTCAAGAATGATGCTTTTCTAAGGAAAGTATTTACTTCATATAATAAAAAGGGTTTTTTTAATGCTGGAAATACAATAGCACAGAAATAGTGTTTAGAGAACACTCTTGCTTAACTGAAGCAACACGAGTACAGTAAAATGCAATGTGAATTCACGTGAAGATGGCATCCAAAATCAAATCAAAAACTTTCCATATAAAATAGTTGCATCAGATCAAGAAATAATAATTAAAAAAAAAACATGTGGCAGCTTGTTTAAAAAGATTGAACATGTTTAAAAAAAAAAAAAAAAGAATATATACATTGATTCTTTGGAGATACAGTGCAGGTGAGATTCTGGGCATCACATTTGCTGTTGGGACAGCTGGCAAACCCTTCCAGAACACATCATCTAACCCAAGACAGCTTAAACCAGTGCAG
Organism: Neoarius graeffei; assembly: GCF_027579695.1. NCBI lineage: Eukaryota > Metazoa > Chordata > Actinopteri > Siluriformes > Ariidae > Neoarius > Neoarius graeffei. The sequence goes on along the minus strand of NC_083589.1, from coordinate 18,199,723 downwards.
GCTGTGATGGTAGAGGATAAAAGTGTAGCCACATGTCTTTTGAAGGCAGTAAATCTAAAGTATTAAACAGTACGTTTATTTGTGATGAGTTTTCACTGGTCCACTTGTAATCCTCCATGACAACCTCTTTAAATAAACTTACATTAAAGCGCTCGCTCTCCCTCTTGGCTAAAAAAAAAAACCAGAACAAAACGTTGGCAAATCATTAGCATATAACGTTCTCTCAGTAACAATGATGATAAAAGCAAAACTGAGTTCTGCTTCTTTATTAGAACATGAGAAAAAAGTCCAGAAAATCAACATCCAAATACATTTCTGAGGGGGGAAAAATAAAACTCCAAAATCATGTTGACCAACAGGAATAGCCTTCTGAATGGACAGATGAGCGGCGATGCCTTGCTGTCCTGATATTGGATGGTTGGTTGTTGCGCCCCTCCCTTTTTAAAATTTATTTTTTATTTTTATTTTTTTAAACGGAGTCTGGAGCACCACAAAGGCTATGGTTTACATGGATATTTTATTGGCCATGCTGTAGCTTGTGGAAAATACTGACGTTTCAATTATTACAAAAAGTGGCCTGATTTTTTTTGTCTGACTCAATCTTTAAAAGGTGCATAAGGCAAAATTTGTGAAAAATAGGGCTGCATCCGAATATGCATACTTCCATACTATTAGTACACAACACAGTATGTACAGTGGGGCAAAAAAGTATTTAGTCAGTCACCAATTGTGCAAGTTCTCCCACTTAAAAAGATGAGAGAGGCCTGTAAGAGAGACAAAATGAGAAAAAAAATCCAGAAAATTACATTACATTGTCTGATTTTTAAAGAATTTATTTGCAAATTATGGTGGAAAATAAGTATTTGGTCAATAACAAAAGTTCATCTCAATACTTTGTTATATACCCTTTGTTGGCAATGACAGAGGTCACACGTTTTCTGTAAGTCTTCACAAGGTTTTCACACACTGTTGCTGGTATTTTGGCCCATTCCTCCATGCAGATCTCCTCTAGAGCAGTGATGTTTTGGGGCTGTCGCTGGGCAACACGGACTTTCAACTCCCTCCAAAGATTTTCTATGGGGTTGAGATCTGGAGACTGGCTAGGCCACTCCAGGACCTTGAAATGCTTCTTACAAAGCCACTCCTCCGTTGCCCGGGCAGTGTGTTTGGGATCATTGTCATACTGAAAGACCCAGCCATGTTTCATCTTCAATGCCCTTGCTGATGGAAGGAGGTTTTCACTCAAAATCTCACGATACATGGCCCTATTCATTCTTTCCTTTACACGGATCAGTCATCCTGGTCCCTTTGCAGAAAAACAGCCCCAAAGCATGATGTTTCCACCCCCATGCATCACAGCAGGTATGGTGTTCTTTGGTTGCAACTCAGCATTCTTTCTCCTCCAAACACGACAAGTTGAGTTTTTATCAAAAAGTTCTATTTTGGTTTCATCTGACCATGTGACATTCTCCCAATCCTCTTCTGGATCATCTGAATGCTCTCTAGCAAACTTCAGACGGGCCTGGACATGTACTGGCTTAAGCAGGGGGACACGTCTGGCACTGCAGGATTTGAGTCCCTGGTGGCGTAGTGTGTTACTGATGGTAGCCTTTGTTACTTTGGTCCCAGCTCTCTGCAGGTCATTCACTAGGTCCCCCCGTGTGGTTCTGGGATTTTTGCTCACCATTCTTGTGATCATTTTGACCCCACGGGGTGAGAGCTTGCGTGGAGCCCCACATCGAGGGAGATTATCAGTGGTCTTGTATGTCTTCCATTTTCTAATAATTGCTCCCACAGTTGATTTCTTCACACCAAGCTGCTTACCTATTGCAGATTCAGTCTTCCCAGCCTGGTGCAGGTCTACAATTTTGTTTCTGGTGTCCTTTGACAGCTCTTTGGTCTTGGCCATAGTGGAGTTTGGAGTGTGACTGTTTGAGGTTGTGGACAGGTGTCTTTTATACTGATGAGTTCAAACAGGTGCCATTAATACAGGTAATGAGTGGAGGACAGAGGAGCCTCTTAAAGAAGTTGTTACAGGTCTGTGAGAACCAGAAATCTTGCTTGTTTGTAGGTGACCAAATACTTATTTTACCAAGGAATTTACCAATTAATTAATTAAAAATCCTACAATGTGATTTCCTGGATTCTTTCCCCCCATTTTGTCTCTCATAGTTGAGGTATACCTATGATGAAAATTACAGGCCTCTCTCATCTTTTTAAGTGGGAGAACTTGCACAATTGGTGGCTGACTAAATACTTTTTTGCCCCACTGTAGGTGGTCTGAATACTGAGTAGGCATTTAATAGTAGTCAAATGGCACCCAGATGATCTACTACATATGTAGGATGCAATGTACCACACTACAATAGCCCAGAACTCAGTTGGAGCCTCTGAAGGAGGAGGAGAATAATTATTCCCCTGGGGGAAAATGTAAAGATGGCGGCTGTCCGAAGAGAAGCTGGTTGTTTCAGCAGTGTACAAACGTGTTGGGAATTGCTTAAACGTTTCATTTTTTAAATTTCGCTGCAAACGTGGGTATACGTACATCAAGTGTGAACATCCAGGCCAGAGGACAGGAAGATGGCGGCGAAGTATGTCCTAATTGTCTTTACTCGACACAATTGCTCGTGTACTCAATGTACTGCAGTAACAGTCTGGTAGTTGGTACTGTTGGTACATGCGTTAGTACATACTGATCATTCAGATGCAGCCTAGGTCTCTAACAGTTAAAAGGGTGGAATAAGATTTGAATGATTTTTTTTAACTAATTCAGCCCACCCTCATTTTCACCCATGTACACAAAGCTCCACCTCCAAAACTTATGCTGGTTCAACTATAGTTACAGTAGCATGAGCAAGAACAGTTATATGATATGATATTCAACTGCTTGAAAATCAAGTTACAACTTCTCAATGATTTACGAGACGTGAAGGGGCGCGTGTATAAAATAACTGACAAGAGGCCAATCCAAACAAAACATTCCAAAGATTTCCAAACTAGTTTTTTTTTTTCAGCTACGTAATACATTTGGTCTGGAGACGATGGCTTGAACTGTTACATTATGATACACACAGTATTTTGCAGATTATTTATAATAGTACGAAATGAAAATATTGCCTGTTCTACCTTTAAGGAGTCATTAAACTGAACAGAAAACAGTTCAAGGTGCTGGGAGTACTCCATTAACCATAGACCAAAGAAAACACCGTATTTTACCATCACATGTTCACCCTGTTCAGCATCAATGCCTGCTCCTGTGACATGTTCACTCTTCAGTAAATGTAAACACATGTGACCAGCTGACTATGTTTAGCAGTTATAGTTCAGAATAACTGGTACTAGTCACTTGCCTATATACAGAAAAACTTCAATCTGCTAAAGTTGTTAAACCTGTGCTTCCTGAAACTGGTCTTAAAGCACATTTTAAGGCACTCACTTTAACCTGATATGAAGGAACTACTGTTCTTGATCAGCATGACTGGATGTCATAATTAATATACCCAAATGTGTATGTGTGTGTGTGTGTGTGTAATTTATTTATTTATAAATATATATATATATATATATATATATATATATATATATATATATATATATATACACACACATACTAGTGCATCTCAAAAAATTTGAATATTGTGAAAAAGTTCAATATTTTCCATCAGTTATTTAAGAAAGTGAAAGTTATATATTATAGACTCATTACACATAAACTAAAATGTTTCAAGCATTTTTCTATTTTAATTTTAATCAGTAGGGCATACAGTACAAAAACATAAAAAAAAAACCATCTCAAAATATTAGAATATTTCATTTCGAGTTTGAGTAAAACAGTATGAACACAGTGTATCTCTCGGTCTAGTTCAGTACACACAACCACAATCATGGGGAAGACGGCTGACTTGACTGTTGTCCAGAAGATGATCACTGATGCCCTCCACAAGGAGGGTAAGCCACAAAAGGTCATTGCTGAAAAGGGTGGCTGGAAAAGGTGCACAAGCAACAGGGATGGCCACAGTCTTGAGAGGATTGTCAAGAAAAGTTGATTCAAGAACTTGGGAGAGCTTCACAAGGAGTGGACTGAGGCTGGTGTCAGTGTATCAAGACCCATCAAGAACAGACATCTTCAAGAAAGGGGATACAACTTTCGCATTCCTAATATCAAGCTACTCCTGAGCCAGAGACAATGTCAGAAGTGTCTTATCTGGGCTAAGGAGAGAAAGAAATGGACTGTTGCTCAGTGGTTCAAAGTCCTCTTTTCAGATGAAAGTACATTTTGCATTTAATTTGGAAATCACGGTTCTAGAGTCTGGAGGAAGAGTGGAGAGGCACAGAATCCAAGGTGTTTGAAGCCCAGTGTGAAGTTTCCACAGTCTGTGATGATTTGGGGTGCCATGTCATCTGCTGGTGTTGGTCCACTGTATTTTATCAAGTCCAAAGTCAACACAGCCATCTACCAGGAGATTTTAGAGCACTTCATGCTTCCATCTGCTGACGAGCTTTTTGGAGATGCTGATTTCCTTTTCCAGCAGGACTTAGCACCTACCCACAGTGCCAAAACTACTACCAAATGGTTTGCTGACCATAATATTACTGTGTTTGATTGGCCAGCCAACTTGCCTGACCTGAACCCCATCGAGAATCTATGGGGTATTGTCAAGAGGAAGATGAGAAACACCCAACCCAAAAATATAGATACACTGAAGGCCACTATCAAGGCAACCTGGGCTTCAATAACACCTCAGCAGTGCCACAGACTGATCACCTCCATGCCACACCACATTGATACAGTAATTCATGGTAAAGGAGCCCCAACCAAGTATTGAGTGTATAAATGAATATACTTTTCAGAAGTTGGACATTTCTGTATTGTAAATCCTTTTTTGATTGATCTTAGGGAATATTCTAATAATTTGAGATACTGGATTTCTGATTTTCATGAGCTATAAGCCATAATCATCAAAATTAAAACAAAAAAGGCTTTAAATATTTCACTTTACATGTAATGAATACAGAATATATAAAAGTTTACCTTTTTGAATTAAATTATGAAAAAAGGAACTTTTTCATGGTATTCTAATTTTTTGAGATGCACTAGTATATATACACACACACTAGTGCATCTAAAAAAATTAGAGTACCATGAAAAAGTTCCTTTTTTTCATAATTTAATTCAAAAAGGTAAACTTTCATATATTCTATATTCATTACATGTAAAGTGAAATATTTAAAGCCTTTTTTGTTTTAAATTTGATGATTATGGCTTATCGCTCATGAAAATCAGAAATCCAGTATCTCAAATTATTAGAATATTCCCTAAGATCAATCAAAAAAAAGGATTTACAATACAGAAATGTCCAACTTCTGAAAAGTATATTCATTTATACACTCAATACTTGGTTGGGGCTCCTTTACAATGAATTACTGTATCAATGCGGTGTGGCATGGAGGTGATCAGTCTGTGGCACTGCTGAGGTGTTATTGAAGCCCAGGTTGCTTTGATAGTGGCCTTCAGCGTATCTGTATTTTTGGGTCGGGTGTTTCTCATCTTCCTCTTGACAATACCCCATAGATTCTCTATGGGGTTCAGGTCAGGCAAGTTGGCTGGCCAATCAAACACAGTAATATCATGGTCAACAAACCATTTGGTAGTAGTTTTGGCACTGTGGGTAGGTGCTAAGTCCTGCTGGAAAAGGAAATCAGCATCTCCAAAAAGCTCGTCAACAGATGGAAGCATGAAGTGCGCTAAAATCTCCTGGTAGATGGCTGTGTTGACTTTGGACTTGATAAAATACAGTGGACCAACACCAGCAGATGACATGGCACCCTAAATCATCACAAACTGTGGAAACTTTACACTGGGCTTCAAACACCTTGGATTCTGTGCCTCTCCACTCTTCCTCCAGACTCTAGAACCGTGATTTCCAAATTAAATGCAAAATGTACTTTCATCTGAAAAGAGGACTTTGGACCACTGAGCAACAGTCCATTTCTTTCTCTCCTTAGCCCAGATAAGACACTTCTGACATTGTCTCTGGCTCAGGAGTAGCTTGACTTTAGGAATGCGAAAGTTGTATCCCCTTTCTTGAAGATGTCTGTTCGTGATGGGTCTTGATACACTGACACCAGCCTCAGTCCACTCCTTGTGAAGCTCTCCCAAGTTCTTGAATCAACTTTTCTTGACAATCCTCTCAAGACTGTGGCCATCCATGCTTGTGCACCTTTTCCAGCCACCCTTTTCAGCAATGACCTTTTGTGGCTTACCCTCCTTGTGGAGGGCATCAGTGATCATCTTCTGGACAACAGTCAAGTCAGCCGTCTTCCCCATGATTGTGGTTGCGTGTACTGAACTAGACCGAGAGATACACTGTGTTCATACTGTTTTACTCAAACTCGAAATGAAATATTCTAATATTTTGAGATGTTTTTTTTTGTTTTTGTACTGTATGCCATACTGATTAAAATTAAAATAGAAAAATGCTTGAAACATTTTAGTTTGTGTAATGAGTCTATAATATATAACATTTTCACTTTCTTAAATAACTGATGGAAAATATTGAACTTTTTCACAATATTCAAATTTTTTGAGATGCACTAGTATGTGTGTATATATATATATATATATATATATATATATATATATATATATACACACACACGTGTCTATACACACACACACACACACACACACATATATATATATATATATATATATATATATATATACACACACAATACTGTCCCAGGGGTGTGCAACATCAGATCAAAGACCAGAAAGACGCCATTTTGTTTTTCAAATTCAAGGATCATGTCCATTACACAGAAGAGATGATGTGAAAAAAATGCTTTAAAATATAGTATCAAAATTTAATATACTGTATATTGGTGTAATGATATTCCTTTTTTTTTATAAAAAAAGAAAATGGTGAGAGGAACAATACTTAAAGGGAGGTCTATAAATACAGAAAGGCTGTGTGTGTGTGTGTGTGCGCCCCCTCCTGCCCTTAAGGTGGAGGTGAGCTTGAGGAGGACCAGCCATCCTCACGATGGCTCATTCACGGTTCTCTCCAGCTCAATAACTTTTGGTCCTTTGTTGGATTGTGACTCTGCTGACCTGTGGAAAGAGAAACAAAAATTGAAAAATGGATTTGGAAAACATTGGATGAAACACCAGAAACCAGCAGGCAAACGGTTTACCAACAGCGGCTCTCTGGAAGGCCTGAAATATTTTGAGTCTTTCTCCAACAACAAACTCAGTCTGATTGATTCACTCACTCACTCACTGAAGAGAATCCATTATATGTGTCAAAAGTTGAGGAGTTACGTTACCTGTGTGCGTGCAGGTCAATAAGAAGGGCTTTGTGTGTGTTGGTGCCGTTGTTCTGAACAAAAGGTGGGCTGGGTTTTGGAGTTTGAGGCGTGGCCTGTTTGAGTCTGAGCTGCTGCTCCAGGCGCCACATTACCATGGCGTTTGTCTGTGTCCCCCACTCTGGATATTCTCCGCCAAGCCCGGACAGGCGGGGCTCGTCACCTACACTGTGCTCTTCAAAGGCCAGCAGGCTTCTGGACTTTACTGGTGGACAGAACAATCAGTTTCAGACATTGGATACAGACCTATTTATTTTTAAATTGCTCACATGAGCATTTATACAAGAAATTTTGTATTTCATGAAATTCTTCCAAGTTCAGGGGTGGGGAAACCATTTATATCGTACTCGTGCTCTTGCATGTGTCTAAACTTACACAGAAGACCACTTCAAATCCACAACAAATATTTTTATGGATTTCAGTCCTCTTATACATAAACTATGCCATCCAGTTTTTCTTTATTATGTTTACAGCATTCAGCGGACACCTTTATCCAGAGCAACTTGGAGTCTCAATCAAAAACGTCCTCATGCTAGTTCACTAGGTCAGGGACCATGGAGAGTAACACTGAAAACATTAAGTGAAAAACAAACGTTTTGTGATACTGGCATTAAAGCTAGACAGCCTTTCGATTTCATAAAATCACTGAAATTTAGTTCCCTCTGAAATTTGGTCATTGTGATGTATGTTTATTTCCATAATATCTCACAAAATATCAGGCCATTCTGTGGCTGGTAAGTTATTTAATTTGAGGGGATTCCCTAGCAAATACTGTGCATGAAGTCGCTTGCTTCGTGCAGTCAAACAGACAGAGGAAGTCTGTGTGTGCATGCGCAGGTTTACATTCTTTATCATTATCTTTTGAGTTTTACAGCAGCTGGTATCCACAATGTTGCATTACTGCCATCTACAGGTTTACCTTGACCGTGCACTGACCGTTACATTTTGTCACTAAACAAACAGCTGATGACACCCAGATGCTCGCTGACTACCAGTATTTATTAGTTTGGTCCCGTGTTTCCTTTCCTTCGCAATATAACGTCTTCTCGCTTTTCGTTACTGTAGTTGGTCTTTCACGTTTCATTCGCACACGTCCTCCATTTTTCTCTCCTGTTTCAAATTTGTATCCTACAATGCCTTGCGTGAACCAGGAAAGCCCACCATGTGATGCATGACGTATCTAGAATTGGGTCATGGTGAAGCAGGAAATAGTGGAGAATTTAGGGCCATGTGGCCCTAAATTCATTAATTGTTCTATTTAAAAAAAAAACTAATAAAATTGGAAGTCTGTGATTTGAATTCAGTAGCTTTCAGTCCACTAAACAAAAATAATTGGGTGTCAGGGAAAATTCTTTGTATGAACTACACTTGAAAAATCTGAATCAATCAAATTTTATTTATATAGCCCTTTACAATAACCGAAAGGTACACAAAGTGCCTTACATCAAAGCCATAAAACATAACACTAAAGCACAAAACAATGTTTTGTATAAAACAATACATAAAAACACAGTACATAAAAACACAGGTTTTGACTGCAGAAGGTGCCACAGTGCTGCAGGTTATTAAAAGCCTTTCAGAAGTACCCATCAAAAACAAGACTCCCCTAGTCAGGATTGAACGCCAATCTAAAAAAGTGGGTCTTCAACTTCGATTTAAAAAGGCCGAGATCAATAGTGGTGCGAATGTCAGGGGGCAGATTGTTCCACAGTCTGGGAGCAGCGACAGCAAAAGAATGATCACTGTTTATATCTCGACCTTGGGACTTCTAACAGAAGCTGACCCGAAGAACGCAGGGCCCTACCATGATCACGGATAGTTAAAATCTCAGACAAGTAAGAGGGAGCCAGGCCATTGATGGCATTAAAAACAAACAACAGAAGTTTAAAATCAATTATAAAACGGACTGAAAGCCAGTGAAGTGATGACAGCACAGGAGTAATGTGTTCACGTCTGGACGTGCTTGTTAAAAATCGGGCCGCAGCGTTCTGTACAAGTTGAAGACGTAAAACTGAAGACTGGCTGAGGCCAACATAAAAGGCATTACAGTAGTCCAGTCTCGAACTGATGAATGCATGGATTGCCTTCTCGAGATCCTGCCAACTGAGAAATGGCTTCACTTTGGCCAAGAGACGGAGCTGAAAAAAGCTCGTTCTGACAACAGAACTAATCTGTTTATCAAATTTAAGCCCACTGTCAAGCGTTACCCCAAGATTTTGTGCGAATGGTTTAAAAAAGGGGGCCAGAGTACCAGAGTTTGTTGTAAGAACATTTGACATGGGTGACGTGCCAAATAAAATACATTCCGTTTTGCTGTCATTCAAGTGCAAAAAGTTCCGTGCCAGCCACTGCTTTACATCAGTAATACAATCCAGTAACTTAGTAAGTGCCATATTTTCACTGGGTCTCATGGGCAAATATATCTGCAAATCATCAGCATAAAAGTGAAAAGACAGATTGTGTTTTTTTATAATTGATCCCAGAGATAGCATGTAGAGAGTAGAGTAGAGTGTACTTTATTGTCCCCAGGGGGGAAATTTGTATTAGGCTTAAACAGTCACTGCAACACATACAACATTCATACGGTACATTAAGACAATACATGGAATACATAAAAATATAGACCTATACATAAAAAACATAAAACTATATGGCTGCTATCTGTCATTGAGCATTTTGATGGCAGTTGGTAGAAAAGAGTTTTTATATTTGTTCAGTCTGCAATGTGGTGTTCTAAAACGTCTCCCTGAGGGTAGCAGAGTAAATTCCTGGTACAATATATGGGTGGGGTCATCTAAAATCTTCAGTGCCTCCCTGAGCACTGACTTTTCTTAGAGAGATTGCATATAACCTTGATCTGTATGACCAATAATTTTAAGTGCAGTTTTGACCAGACGCCCCAAATTTGCTTTCAACTGGACAGTCAGATTCCCATACCAGGTTTCCATGCCATACTGTATCACACTTTCTAAAACCATTTGAAAAAATAAAAACAGAAGCCTGCTACTAACACCATACAGTCTTAGTCGTCTTAAAAAATACATCGTCTGCTGGAGTTTAGTGCATAGACTGTCAATGTGAACATGCCATGTAAGTGAGCTGTCCATGAATACACCCAGGTATTTATAGGAGCAGACCTGACTAATGGGGGTATTGTGGATGCATACTGGTCTTGAATCAGAAACTGCTCTGGGGTCAAATATCATTTCTTCCGTTTTCTTTACATTGACGACCAGGTAATGGGCATCACACCAGTCTACAAACTGCTTAATTTCTAGGTGGTATGGTGCTGCATCCTGGTCTTTATGCAAAAGGCCCAAAATGGCAGTGTCATCAGAAAATTTAACAATGTAGTTGTGTGAGTGTTTACTCACACATTCATTCGTATAGATGGTGAAGAGTACAGGGGAACTCACACAACCTTGAGGAGCCCCTGTACTTATGGATTTAGATTGTGAGGTTGCTTTATGGACTCTTACATACTGCATCCTGTTTGTTAAAAATGAATAATACCATTTAATGATAAAAGTGTGGACACCCATATTCTTCAGTGTATCTAGTAATAAAAAGGGCTGAATTGTGTTAAAAGCAGAGCTAAAATCAATAAAAAGTAAACGTGCATAAGCCTTTGGGTCCTCAAGGTGCTTTAAAACTAGGTGGGTGATGCTACTTATAGCATCATTTGTGCTTCTGTGGCATTTGTAGGCAAACTGCCATGGGTCTAATTTTGGGTTTACCTCAGTTTTTAAAAGAGACACCATATATTTTTCAAAACATTTCATGACTATGGATGTTAAAGCTATAGGTCTAAAGTCATTGTTTTCAATAGGACAAGGCTTTTTTGGGACTGGTGTTATGGCTGCCTTTTTCCATAGAGCTGGGATAGTGTGAGAGTCTAGTGACCACTGAAAGATTGGACACCAGGCTGGGATGAGTTCCTCTGCGCAGGTTTTTAAGAGGCGGGCAGAGATCCCATCTGGCCCCATGGCCTTTTTTGTGTAAACCTGCTGGAATAGAGTCTGTATTTTGAGGCAGTCTACCTCATGGACATTCGTCTCATCACTGAGTGAATCTAAAACCAACATACACTCGTTATTAAAATCCTGGGTTTGGAATCTGAGAAAAAAGTCATTTAATTAATTTGCCTTCTGGTGGTTGTCGGAAGTGCTTATGTCCACTTTGCTTGGGCGCATATTTGCAATGTCTTTCATTGAGTCCCATAGTTTTTTGGAGTTCATGTTTGAGAATTCAGTCTCAATTATGTCCCTTCGATGATTCCTGGCTTCCCTCAATAACTTATTGAGTTCTTTTTGTACAATTTTCAGACTCACTTTGTCATTGTTTCTGAAAGCTGCTTTTTTTCTATTTACACAGTCTTTAATGTCCTTAGTTATATAGGGTTTGTTGTTTGGGTAGACCACAATTTGTTTTTTGTCCAGCACACTGTCCACACAGTAGTTAATATAATCAGTGATTGTGTCTGTGGCCACATCAATTTCGGCATCATGAAAAACGTCCCAGTCTGTACACAGGAAGCAGCCTTTGAGGGATTCTATCCCCTCCTCTGTCCACATAGTTACAATTTTCACTTGGGGTTTGCTGCGTTTCAACATAGTTTAATATTTTGGAATTAAGTAAATGACATTATGGTCTGAGTTGGCCAGGGGAGGTTTGGGTTTGGCGACGTATGCATTGTTGATGTTACCGTAGCACTTATCGAGAGTTCTTTTGTCGCGTGTGCTACACTTGACGCATTGCTCGAACCCAGAGAGCGCAAGCTCTAATTTGCAAAGATTGAAGTCCCCCATAATAAACACCGGTGCGCCTGGCGAACGCTGTAGTTCATTGTGTACACAGTCCGCAATGCGAGTTGCAGCTCGAGCTGCATTCCCGCTTGGGGGTACGTAGACAACGCACACGGATACACTACCAAACTCCCTTGGTAGATAAAACGGTCTGAAGTGCAGGTGCAAGAGCTCCACGTCAGGAGAACAAAACGTTTCCCTAACTGTGTATTGTTTGCCCCAGTTGTTACTCACATACACCGCCATGCCACCTCCTCTGCTTTTCCCCGATTGTTCAGTCCTGTCAGCGCGGATAAGCGAAAATCCTTTGATGTCGACTAAAGAGTTTTGGATATCTTGATGGAGCCATGTCTCTGTGATAGCCAACAGGCTCGCGGTGCGGTACTCAAAGCATGCCTTGGTGTTAATCCGAAGCTCATCAATCTTGGCCCGGAGTGACCTCGCGTTGTAGAGAATCATAGACGGCAGGGGAGGCCAATTGCCTCTCCTCAGCAGACGCTGCCGCACTCCGCCTCGCCGGCCCCATTTTCTGGGCCGCGTTCGCGTTGGCTGCACTCTCACGCATTCCAGTAGGTCCAAAACGGGGGTGACTCCAGCTGATTGCAGAGCCAGCAGGGCGTCTCTGGTGTAGGAGATAGGTGTTTGGGCCTCCTTGACCCCGAAGTGAGCTTGGCAGGGAATCCAAAGTCCGTCGATAATTAGTACGAGGTATAAATAGTAAATTAGTTTTGCCATATTGTTTCACGTTCTGCAGTGTTACACACTCAACAATCGCGCACATAAAAACAAACGCAAACGCACAAAAACAGACTGAAACAAGAGCTGGCTGCAGTGACGGCAAGCCCGGGTCGCAAGCAGAGCAGCGCCACCGGAAGTTTGTCTCCAGAGTACAGTGAAAACAGAATAGGGCCGAGAATAGAACCCTGTGGCATCCCACAAGAGAGGGATGCATATGAAGAACAGAGGTCACCAATCATCACAGCGAAGCTCCTATTTGCCAAGTATGACCTAAACCATTGGAGAGCAGTGCCACGGATGCCGACATACTGCTCTAGGCGAGATACAAGGACCGCATGGTCGACTGTATCAAAGGCTGCTGTGAGGTCGAGCAGCACCAGCATGGCAGGATTCCCGGCATCCACAGACGTTGGATATCATTGTGCACCTTTAACAGTGCTAACTCAGTGCTATGTTGGGATCTGAAACCAGACTGGAATTTATCAAGAACAGAATTTATTTCTAAAAATGACTGTGATTGAATAAAAACAACTTTTTCTAAGACCTTAGAAAGAAAAGGCAAATGGGAGACAGGCCTAAAATGGCAGTCTACCTTTAATTAAAGAATATGAAAAATAAAGAAAGCGAGCCAACACAAACTCAAATTATAATAAAAAAAAAATGGTGGTGTATAAATAGAGGATGGGCCAGTCTGTCTGCAGATAGCTATACGTGGTAAACAAACACTTCAGCTGATGGAGGATTTAGTGCTTATTATTATTATATTATTATTATTAAATACTTTATTGGTATAGAAGGGAGTCAAAATAACTTCAACTTCTGCTTTTCTGCCTTTACACTAATCATTTCATGCTCCCAGCTTTCTATGCACATGACCACCTTTGGGCATCATTATATGCAAATGAGCTGTATCCAGAATGTCCTTTGTGCTTTAAGGGCGATCAACATATGCACGTGAGTACAAACACTGCTAAGACTTTTGTAAACCCAGCAGATAGTTTCAGTTTATTCTGGCTTACGCAAATATTTACACACAGCTTTACTAAAGTACAAATGAGGCTATTTGTGTTTGTGTGCATGCAATACCTGTAGTCGTGTAAGACTCCTGCATGGTGAGCTCCCTGGATAGATCAGTCTTTGTGATGGATGAGCAGGGGCTCAGGCTTTGGTAGAAGCTCCCCAGGAAGACAGCGAAAAACAGGACCAGCGCCTACAAGATGACAGCATAGGCATGCACTGACAGTTAAATTTTTCTTCATATGATCTAAAAACATATGTAACATACAACAGCTTGCTCAATAATTCTGCTTATCAGGTTGCAGACTCAAATTATAACAGGTATTGTACTGTACAAACAAATATTAATCAAAACAAATTAAATGCCAAGTACAAGAGAGTTAACTTGCACTTGGAAACATGTTCCTCATTCCACGGTGACTTCTTTTGTAATTGTGTAGTGAACTGTGTCAAGTTATGGGATTCCCTTCAGAAAGCACACGTCACGCTGCCTTTAAACGTGATATCAAATGCAGTCTTTATACTTCCTTCTAAATTTATCTTGTGTAATAAAAGGTGTAAGTGAAGATAACCGTATTGAGCGTAGATGTCGACTACTATATAAAACACTTCATGGCGTGCTGCTATAGGAAAACAATCAACAATTAAGTGTTGAGATGTGAACCATCATGAAGCCGATTATTTTTCCTACCACTGTAGGAAAATGCTGAAGTATTTTATTCCTCTTATACCATAGAACATGAACAATTAGTTCCACTGTTCTCACTTGGCTATAAACTGTCAGTTCCTCACTTTCTTAAAGTTTCAAAGCGCCGACGGTGGAGACTCCTCCCGTCAATATTAAATGAACATCTCCTCACAGAAAACCTCATCATATTAAAAATTATATGGTTTTCCTTGTTACGTACAGCGTTCAGAAGACCAGTCCCTCTGAATAAGCTGTTGCTATAGGAACAATAACATGTTGAAATGAGCGTATTAGTATATAACTGTGATTTGAATTCATGTTAGAGCTTCTGACCAGTCAATCAGATTTGAGAATTCAACAATGCTATAGTGTAAAGTGGTATTTATTTAATGTGGAGTTTATCTGAATATTTCGGGGGGGAGTACAGTTCACTACAGAACAACTGCACACGACAAATGATTACATTACACATCAGCCTCAAATGAAATTACAGTCGACATCAGCCTCAAATCCTGCTGGTGCCTGCATGTGTTATTACTCAAAAAAGGAGGACAGGAGTCAATGATGACCCATTACTGTAGTGTTAATGCAATGGAAACATAATCCAAACACTGATATCAGTAGTCTAACACATCCATCTCTAAACCCATTAACAATTTCTGACAATCTTTGTACTCTACACATGCTTCTAAACGCACGCACACACACCCTGAGCCATGCGAGTATGCCTGATGTTCTCACCATGAGGCATGTAGAGGTCTGAGTGCTGGCCATTTTGCATGAGCGAGGGACCTTTCCAGCCACCATGGCCTGCAGGGAGTGCAGCTGCTGCAGCAAAGATCTGTGATGAAGATAAGAACACGTCTAAACATTTATTTAAGTTTAAAATATAAACCAAGTTCATGTTCTTTTAGGGGAAAATAGATAGATAGATAGATAGATAGATAGATAGATAGATAGATAGATAGATAGATAGATAGATAGATAGATAGGACAGTCTGACTTACTTGTTGGTACTTTCAAGGTTCTCCACTTTCCTGCGCAGCTCACTGTTCTCATTGGAACACGTCTCCACCCTGTGGACAGAAACACCATTGCAAAATTACAAAAGCAAATAAACAAAGGTTTGAGAGTTCAGCTTCACTTTTCATCAGGCAATACTATATTCTTTTTTTTTGGGGGGGGGGGGCATTGCGTCTGCAGGATTACTATAGGATACGTGTACAAACATTAGACACAACACTCAAAGAGATGCCTACTTGTGGACACTATAGTGGTTTTGCTATTTATTTGTACAAACATTAGGATTAAGGTACAGTTAAGGTCAAACCCTAACTCATAAGCACAGAGGAGCAGCATGTCTAAGGTGCGCATGCTGTGTAGTGAGCTGCCTGCGTAGGGGGAGTGCCGCATAGTGGGGTGCCTGTCCAACCACCCATTCCAACCTTTGTCCAAAAACTTACTTTTTCTCGAGGGCATCCACGTATTCTTTTTTCTTCCTTCGACTTTCCTGAGCAGAAATCTGCGAGACAGAAATTATGACATGGTATTAGGTTCGTTTTCATATCACAGCATGCAGAGAAGAGTCTGGGTCAAAAAGCTAGCCCCCCCCCCACACACACCTTATTCTTGATTTTCCTGCGGATCTTTTTCAAGGCCTTCTCCTCAGATTTGGATAGAGGCAGCTTCGTGGGAACAGGGTATCCCTCTGCAATCAGGGTGCGTCTCTCCTCTTCTGTCAGCATAAGGGGCCCAGAGCCCTGCAACTTCTGAATGAAAGAAAGAAAGAAAGAAAGAAAGAAAGAAAGAAAGAAAGAAAGAAAGAAAGAAAGAAAGAAAGAAAGAAAGAAAGAAAGAAAGAAAGAAAGAAAGAAAGAAAGAAAGAAAGAAAGAAAGAAAGAAAGAAAGAAAGAAAGAAAAGAAAAGAAAAGAATGAATGAGAGAGAAATTTCATGTTTCATTATATCCCCAAAACTCTTGACCCAGTTGCTGAGAAGTAGGCTGCACAGAAACAAACAAGTTGTGAAGACAGAAAAGGGAAAAAGTATCTAAAATTTTGAAAAGCACCACAATGCCCTGTTTTTTTTTCTTTTAAATGATATCATTATTGATACTGAACCCATTAACACCAACTGACAGACACCCTTCTGAAATTTTTATTCCTTTATACACTACTACATTTTAAAATGGAAACACTGGGAAAAATGCACAGCTTTAAAAATAATAATAATAATAATAATAATAATAATAATAATAAATAAACACCCCACACAATTTACACAACATGGCAACTTTCACACAAAAATCATGTAGAATATAAATAATAAAAAAACCCGCAAAAATACAATTAAGTCTCTTTTTACATAAACATCCAAACAGCCATTTTGTTACAGGATTGGCTCAAATTCAGTTGTTTATATTCCACCAGGGTTTTTTTTTTTTAAATACATGTATCGATCCTGATAATGATCCATGTTCATGAAAATGGCAACATCATACTGGCTCCACAGTTGTGTGTGTTCCTTCACACTCACATGAGGGGCAGTGAGCAGGGGTGAGTTGGTTGTAGTTGTGGTTGTAGTTGTGGTTGTGCGCTGCGCCACCTTGAGGACAGCTGGGTTTTGTGTGGGGCTGGAGGGAGCACAGGGGTGCACAGGGCTCTGACTGCCCTCTGTATCACTGCCATGAGAGCTGGGAGGAGTTGGGGGCATCTGCAAAGCCTCAAGCTCTACACACACACACACACACACACACACTAAATATAATATTAACACTCATACAGTACGATCTATACTAACACAGTCCACTATTTACTATACTAAAACCTGTACTCCTGTTTCAGAGACATCTGTCTGCCCCACTTTAGTTTATGTATGCTCAACAAACATTAGTGATGTAACTGGATTATTGACAGGTCGCCGTACTTGGTGCAGCTTTTACCTTTAGGTGAGAGGTTCAGGAATTGATCCACCTCATGTGGCTCCAGTTTAATCTGTGGGCTGAAGCTCTCCTCATTTACCTGCAGCTACCATACAGAGACAAGACAGGAAATTTCACTTCACACCCAGCTTACGGTGCGAATTTATAGTATTGAGTAATGAATGTCTCATTCCTCAGGCAAATTTCTTTTTAGCAACACACACAATGATAAAAATATAATTTTTCTTCATTACCAAGTTGTTGAATATTAGTAATATAAACAATATCTCTAAGAATGTATGTGTATAATCTGTTGATGTTTAAGGATGCTCCTAATAACCAGAGTTTATTGAGATGGAGTTGTACAATGAATACCAGTACAGAATAGCATTAAACATAGTTGATTATTTATATAGATTTATTTAGGGGGAAAAAAGTTTTATTGGACTTTATCATTTTATCCTTTTAAAAATCAACAGACACCAGACCCAAAAGTACCTTTACTTTTGGTATTATTACTTTAGGGAAACCTTAGCTGATGCATAATTTTTTTTAATTTTTTTTTTTTTTAATTTGAGAAACAGGTTATACATGTTGCTCTTAACTTTGTCATGTTACCAGTCTGTCTCATCAAACCAAAGTAAGCTAGTTAAATAAATAAATAAATAAATAAATAAATAAAACACATCCATCTTGATACTCTATAAACATATACCTGATCAAGCAGGCAAATTCAAAATAAGTAAAATGAAAGCGCCTATATATATATGCTCATCTACGCTTGTACGGTATACACACACTCATACATCTATATCCCCTTCATCCATACATGTCCATATTCAGGTGGATCCCTAAACAAAATCATTCACAAACCCCACATACATTTCCTATACATATTTAATAAAGAGAAAAAGAAAAAAAACCTGGCTGTTTACATGTATACCTCTGACTGAGAATAGTCAGACTCCTTGACATAAATAAATAAATAAAATAAATTTTATATTTAAAAAAAAGTGGCGTGAAGCCAAACCTAGGGGAGCCATTGTGTCGAGTTACTCAATAGCTTGTCTAAAGGTTGTTACATAATTTGTCCAAGTTTTCCAGTATCTTTGAAATCTGTCTTGTTCAAGCCTAAGAATGAAAGTCAGCTTTTCCATTATAAAAATATCCTGAACCACCGTGACCCAGTCCTCTATTGTAGGAGAATCTATTGCCAACCATTTCCTCATGATTTCTTTTTTACTCGCTAATAGTAAAATATTGTACATATATTTATTTTCAAAACCCTTCACAGTGTCCAGTTTTAAACCTAAATACATACTGTAGTCTCAAACCCTAATGGAATCACTGTTTTCAAAACTTTCTCCATAGCCATTTTAATTTCCTCCCAGTATTTTGAAAGGGCTGGGCAGTCCCAAAACACATGGAAAGGTGTTGTTTTACTCTCGCCACAGGACCTCCAACATGATGTGCTTCCTCCTAGGGAATTCCTTTGTGCTGGTACTCAAAAGAACCTTACTATATTTTTCCACCCAAATTCTCTCCAAGACAGAGCTGATGTACTCTTCCATTGTTGTAAATCAAGTTTTTCCCCCATACCTCTAACTGCATTATAATATTACTCTCCTTTTCCCATTTCTCTTTTATATATGTTGTATCTTCCCCTTTTAACTCAGACCCTCGTCGCAGAAAGATACTGAAGTTATATAAAGGGCTTCCCTTTATATAACTTCGATATCTTTCTGTGACCAGGGTCTGACTTGTAACCCAGTAAGAAGATCCTCACTATACCTGAATTAATTTTGTCCAAGTCCTCCATTCTCATTATTTCCTTCTCCCCAAGTAGTATCCAAGGTGCAAAAATCTATAAAAGTCATGATTGGTTAATCCAAAATTATCTTTAAGATAATTAAGTGTCTCAGTGCCCCCCTCATAGAGGTCACCGTGTTTTATCAGCCCTCTTTCAGCCCATTGTTTAAATCTAGCATCTGTCCTGTTAGGCAAGGCAAGGCAAGTTTATTTATATAGCACATTTCATACACAATGGCAGTTCAATGTGCTTTACAGAAGTAAAAACAAAAACAGTAAACAATAGAGAAATAAAATTACATAAAATAATTTTATTTTTATTCTAAAACAATTAATTAAAAGAATTAAAAGAAAATAATAAGAATTAAACAATAGTAGAAATAAAATAATAAAATGAAGTAGTAGTTCAAATAGGAGGAGAAAAAGAAAAAAAAAGAAACCAGCAGAATAAAATAGAATAAAGTTAAAGTTAAAGTAAATTTAAAACATGCAGAGAAAGTAAAGATTATAAAAAATGTAAAGAAGACAATATTAATTATTTAACAGAAAGCATCTGAAAACAGCTTGGTCTTTAACCTAGATTTGAAGCTGCCAATAGCAGGAGCATTTTTAATGTCCTCTGGCAGTTGGTTCCATAGCTGTACTGCATAGTAGCTAAAAGCTGCTTCACCATACTTTGTTTTAACAACTGGTTTTAATAGTAAATTTTTCTGTTTCGATCTGGTAGATCTGATTGGGTTAGGCCGCTGCAACATATCAGAGAGGTAATTGGGCCCTGTACCATTTAGAGATTTGTATACCAGCAGCAATGCTTTAAAGTCAATTCTGTAGCTTACTGGAAGCCAGTGAAGGGACCTTGGAATTGGAGTAATGTGCTCTGTTCTTTTTGTTCGTGTGAGAACCCTAGCCGCTGCATTTTGAACCAGCTGAAGTCGTTTGATGGTCTTTTTTGGCAGGCCTGTGAAAAGGCCATTGCAGTAATCAACCCTACTAGAGATGAAGGCATGTATTAGTTTTTCCAGATCATTTTTTGACATAAGTCCTCTTAGTTTGGAAATGTTTTTTAGGTGATAAAATGCCGTTTTAGTGATTGCTTTCATGTGACTGTCAAAGTTTAGCTCGCTGTCAATGAAAACACCAAGATTTTTAACCATTTCTTTAGTTTTAATCCCTTTTGTGTCAAGAATAGTGGTAATCCTGAGTCTTTCATCTTTTTTTCCAAATAGAATTACTTCTGTTTTATCTGTGTTCAGCTGAAGAAAATTTTGTGACATCCAGCTATTGATTTGATCGATACACTGGTAGAGACATTCAAGGGGGGCATAATCATTAGGTGATAGAGCAAAATAAATTTGGGTGTCATCTGCATAGCAGTGATACAAAATTGAATTTTTATTGATAATTTGCCCAAGTGGGAGCATATAAAGGTTGAAAAGTAATGGTCCAAGAATCGACCCCTGGGGGACACCACAGGTCAAGGACATTGACATTGAGGAACAATTTCCCAGGGTAACAAAGAAGCTTCTATCTTTTAAGTATGAATTTAACCAATTGATAACTTTACCAGTCAATCCAACCCAGTGTTCAAGTCGATATAGCAGTATGTTGTGATCAACAGTATCAAAAGCTGCACTGAGGTCCAGTAATACCAGGACCGATGTTTTGCCTGCATCAGTATTAAGACGTATGTCATTTATAACTTTAATCAGCGCTGTTTCAGTGCTATGATTGGCACGAAATCCTGACTGAAAATTATCAAAAGGGCTGTTTGATATCAAGAAGGCAGTTAATTGATTGAAGACAATTTTTTCAAGGATTTTCCCGATGAATGGTAAATTTGATATTGGCCTGTAGTTATTTAATACTGAAGGATCCAGATTATTTTTTTTAAGTAGGGGCTTTACAACGGCTTTTTTTAGGGACACAGGAACAACGCCAGTCTCCAGGGATGTATTTATAATTTGAAGCACATCTGTAATTATAAGATGAAGAACAGACTTAAAAAAGTTGGTGGGCAGAATGTCCAATTCAGATGTTGAGGAACTGAGATTTTGTACAGTTTTTTCAAGAGTCTCATAATCAATTAAACAAAATTCTGACATTGTGTTGAAGTTATCTATCTGTGTCATTGGTGATTGCAGTTTTTCAATTTTTTGCAACTGAGATATATTATGAGGAATATTCTGCCGTATTTTATCAATTTTACCTTTGAAAAAGGATGCAAACTCATTGCATTTATTAACTGAGAGAAGTTCAAGTGCTAATTGTGGTGGGGGATTAGTTAGCTTCTCTACTGTTGAAAATAGCACATGGGCATTGTTCATATTCCTGCTGATGATGTTGGAGAAAAAAGACTGTCTTGCTTTACGAATTTCATAATTATAATTACAAAGCATCTCTTTATGGATTTGATAATGGATGTGAAGTTTAGATTTGCGCCATTTTCTTTCAGTCTTTCTACATTCTCTCTTTAACAGTTTACCAGCCGGGTACTGCTTCCATGGTGCTTTCTGCTTATCATTGACTCTTTTGATTCTGAATGGAGCAATATCATCCATAATTTGGGTCATATTTAAATTAAAAATGTCCAGTAAATCATCTACAGAGTCTGACATTTTGGTTGAGTTCTGAGAGAGAGCTTGCTCAAAAAGAGCACATGTGTTGTCTTTTATGACTCTCCTACCTATAGTCGTTGAACTGTTCTGAATGTGAGGAGACATAGAAACATCAAAGAAAACACAGAAATGATCGGATAAGGCCAGGTCAACAACAGTATTAGAAACAGTAAGACCCTTTGTGATGACGAGGTCAAGAGTATGACCACGAGAGTGGGTCAGCCCCTGTACATGTTGTACTAGGTTGAAGTTGTCAATAATTGCAAGTAGTTCTTTGGCATAAATGTTATCAGTATTATCTACATGCAAGTTAAAATCCCCAGATATAATAAGACAGTCAAACTCTAAGCAAATGACTGATAACAGTTCACCAAACTCTTCAAGAAAGACTTTGGCTGAATGTCTCGGAGGCCTATAAATAGTTAATAATAATATGTTAGGAGAGCATGTAACAAGTGCACATAAGTGTTCAAAGGACGTAAAATCACCAAGTGAGGATTGTTTACATTGAAAAGAGACTTTGAATATATTTGCGATCCCTCCACCTTTCCCTTGTCGGGTAACATTCAAAAAATTAAAATTTGGGGGAGCTGCTTCAATAAGGGTGGTAGCACTATTTGCTTGATCCAGCCAAGTTTCAGTTAGAAGCAAAAAATCAAGATTGTGTTTGCAAATAAGATCATTAATTAAAAATGACTTGTTTAAAAGTGATCTAACGTTCAGAAGAGCTAGCTTTACAGAAAGTCTAGAAGTAATATCTGCTTGTGCACTCTGATGCTGTTTTAAAACAGGAAGGAGATTAGATTGGTTCACCCCCAGGGTTAAATGTGCTCTATGTTTTCTGTTTCTTATCAACACATGAATAGAGAATGGCATAGGCACATTGGGTCCCAGCTGGTTTTCAACACTACACCCATTTGCAGGGACCCAGAGTACATCAAACAAGACTTTCTAAATGTTCCATTTGGTTTGAGGGTGAAAGGATTGGAGATGATATGTATCTTTTGGATGGTGAAAAAGATTTGTAGCCAGCTGAAAGTCCTGGGCAAACACGATTTTGATGAACTGGGTACACTGCTTGTCGCGACAGATTTGGGCTGGAAAAAGAGAGTGTAGCCATTGGGAGCAATTTTTTCATGCTATTTGGGAAATCCATCCGAGGGGAAGTGGAGTCCTCTGTCTTTGAAACTTGGCAGTCTTGTAGGTCAGATGTCTGTGTGTCCTTGATGACGACTTGCAAAGATGATTATTTAGGCTTTGTAACTATGTCAGTCTGCGACATCTTATCAACTGTTTTCCTCAATGCTGGCTGAGAAAAGATTGCAAGTCTGTAATGGTCTACTAAGACTTTGGCTCCAATCCAGCTGAGTTCAGTGCTATTTGGCTTGTAAAATTCTCTGCGATTCCAGAAAAGGTTAAAATTGTCTACGAAGTTCATACCAAATGAAAAACAAGTTTTTCCAAGCCAGGTGTTAAGACTGAAGAGTCGAGAAAAAGCAAAACTTCCTCTCGCTGGGAGTGGGCCACTGATAAAAGATTGAATTCCAGTCTTATAGAGCTCAGAAAAAAGTTTTCTGAAATCATCTTGGGCAAACAGCTGTTCTCTGAAAACATCATTTGCTCCCACATGCACAACAATACGTTTAATAGTTTTATGCTCGGACATGAGTTTCAAAATGCTGTCTTTGGTGTCAGAGATGGATGCATTTGGAAGGCAACAAATAATCATCCCATAACCTTTTAATTGTCTTACAGTGGAATCACCAAGAACAAGGGTTGTGGGATCAGGTGGTGTTACGAGCTGCTTTTTGCCTCTTCCCACAGCTCTTCGATCTTGGTGTGATCTCTTTTTACTATGTGTTTGTCCGCTTGAAAAATCCTCTTCCACATCCCTGAGGCATTCAAATTTGTTCTGAAGCCTTATGGGCTGTGGATTTTCCAAAGGATTGTAGATCCTATTGTAATTTGTAGAACGAGCTGGTGTTGAAGTAATTACTCTTCTGTTTTTATTTTTGGGCTTGCCACCCATCATTTGCCAGTTTTCTGTACTCACATTTTGCCCAGCTTGATTGATGAATTCATCCACTTGATCTGCAATGTCCTCGGTCTGTCGGAGTGCAATCTCTGCATTCTCAGCCACTGTTTCTGTACTCCTTTCCTGAGATATCGCTTTTAATTCGTCCGTCTTTGGCAGAGCATCAATCTTTGATTCCAGAATAGAAATCCTCTGTTCTAGTTCCATGCATTTTCTGCAGGATTTTTTGCTCCCTGGCATTTTGTTTTAAAAACTAACTTATCTTATAAAGATGAAAAAAATAGTGGAAATTAAATGAGAAAGTAAAGTATAGAAATAAAGATCAAGAAAGCAGGAGCAAAGCAAAGAAGCGTCCTACTCGCTTAGGTAGAAAGTCCAAGTCATATCCTATCCATCTCATGATCTGATATGGTTCTTTGGTCCTGTTTTCACTAATCACCCTGTGCCAAATCCTAATTGATGTTTTTATCCACGGATTTTCCTCCTTTAGATAATTACTCAACCCACTATCTCCTATAAGCGCTTGCAGTGGAATGTTATTAGATATCTGACATTCTACCTCTTTCCACTTAGCTTTATAAGATGGATTACAAACATTGGTCAATGTTTTCAACTGTACTGCCTGATAATTTTTTATATTTGGAAGGGAGAGACCTCCTTAATCCTTTGCCAGCTGAGTCTTAAAACAAACCCTCGGCTTTCTCCCAGGCCAAATGAATCGTGATATTAATTTGTCTAATTCCTGGAATTTTTCATCTGGGAGGTCTACTGGAATGGTTTGGAACAGATATAATAGTCCGGGCACCATGCTCATTTTTATTGCTTCCACCCTCTCTCTTAGCCCTAAGAAGGGCACTAGATTCCATCTGGTCAGGTCAGATTTAATCTTGGAAATTAAGGGGTCATAATTTATTGATATAATCGTGTTCGGATCTTTTAGGATAGTCATTCCTAAATATTTCATTGACTGATTCCCAACTCACTTTGAATTCATCTTTACTCCATTGGCTAGGAGAATAATTAAATGTTAAAATTTGGGACTAAATAGTTTATAACCTGATAGCAATTTGTATTCCATTAGGGTTGTGAGCAATTCTGAAAAGGAAGTAGCTGGATGCCCTAAGTATATCAAAATATCATCCGTAAATAGGGCTATTTTTTGCTCTTCTTGAGATATCAAAACTCCATTTATCCTCTCATTTTGTTTTATCCAATGACTCAAGGGCTGTATGAAAATTGCAAATAAGAGTGAGGATATAGGGCAGCCCTGTCGACATCCCCTTTCTAGTTCGAAAGCATTTGATAGTCCACTATTAATCCGTATTTTAGCTGTCGGCTTGCAATAAAGTGCTTGTATCGTCCTAACAAAATTTTTGTGAAACTGGAATCTGTACAGTACCTTATATAACAAAGACCAATCAACCAAGTCAAACGCCTTCTCTGCATCTAACCCCAGCAAGACCACTTTTGTTTATATGGTTAATTACATGTAGTGTTCGCCGAACATTGTCCTGTGTTTGCCTCTGTCTAATAAAACCTGTCTGGTCCAACTGAATAATATCTGGAAGTATTGCTTCTAATTGTCTTGCAAGAATTGATGAAGAGTTTAATATATTGATTTAGGTACTGCCTAAAAGCGGAGCTCCCATCTGTTTCTGGGTTGTAGAATTTTCTTATATCATAGCCAGCCTCTTGTTTTATTTCTTTACTAGCTAGCACTGGCCACTAGGCGGTGTGTATGACTGGTAATTACTAACACTGGCCACGAGGCAGTGTGTATGACTGGTAATTACTAACACTGACCACTAGGCGGTATGACTGGTAATTACTAACACTGACCACTAGGCGGTGTGTATGACTGGTGGTACACGTACACACCACAAAAAATCGACTTGATGGGTTTACCATTTTTTCTTAGGTATGGTGCTCCGCTGGAGCGCCGCTATAATCCTGATTCAACACACTGACTGATAATTAGAGCAATCTGTCTTATCCTTCCCTTCTTTTGGTATTACAGCTATGATCCCTTCCCTCCAAGATTTTTTTTTTTTTGGGGGGGGAGGAATTTCCCCTTTCTGAAGGACCCAGTTCAACGTTCTTGGTAACAATGGTGATTCAGTTACTGAAGGTCTTGTACCATTCAGCTGAAAATACATCTGACCCTGGAGACTGAATAATATCTGGAAGTATTGCTTCTAATCATCTTGCAAGCATTGATGTGAAGAGTTTATAATCCTGATTCAACACACTGGGTGATAATTAGAGCAATCTGTCTTATCCTTCCCTTCTTTTGGTATTACAGCTATGATCCCTTCCCTCCAAGATGTTTTTTTTTTTTTTTTTGGGGGGGGGGGGGGGGGGTGAATTTCCCCTTTCTGAAGGACCCAGTTCAACGTTCTTGGTAACAATGGTGATTCAGTCACTAAAGGTCTTGTACCATTCAGCTGAAAATCCATCTGACCCTGGAGACTTAAGTTTGAGTCTTGATATTGCCTTTTGTAATTCCCCTACGATCACACTGGCCATCAAGATTTTATTCTGGTCATCTGAAATTGTTGGGAGATTGAGCAATGCAAGTAGAGAGTCTGGTGATTTTTCCCTCCTTTATGGACCATCCGGGTACAGTGGTGCTTGAAAGTTTGTGAAACCTTTAAAAGTTTCTATATTTCTGCATAAATATGACCTAAAACATCGGATTTTCACACAGGAGCTAAAAGTAGATAAAGAGAACCCAGTTAAACAAATGAGACAAAAGTATTATACTTGGTCATTTATTTGTTGAGGAAAATGATCCAATATTACATATCTGTGAGTGGCAAAAGTACGTGAACCTTTGCTTTCAGTATCTGGTGTGACCCCCTTGTGCAGCAATAACTGCAACTAAACATTTCCGGTAACTGTTGATCAGTCCTACACACCGGCTTGGAGGAATTTTAGCCCATTCCTTCATAAACAGGGTATCTGCACATTTTTCAAGTACAAATTTAAAGACTTTTAAGACCTTTTCAAGACCTCTAAATGGAAAAATTAAGACTGTACCATGGCAAAGAAAATGATAAATACAACAACTTAAAACTGTTTTCTGCAATAGTTTTTTTTACTAACTTTAAGAAGAATGCACACAATTGGTGAACAACAGGGTGCATCAATGGCAACTGTTAGACATGCAAACAGCTGAAGCAAAGTCGTGTGTTTTGGGCCTGCAGAACTACTGTAGCAGCAAGGAGAAGACTGGTGTTTACTGGAGAAAACACCATGAATCATTTCAAAAACGAACACAATAAACGGCAAGTAGAACCAGCTGAACAACCTTAGCCGGCATTATTTCAATCCCCAAAGATTATCTTTGATGTGTGATTTTGTGTCGGACAGCAAAATCAGTCTGAGCGTCGTACAGTACACAGCTGGCTGAGGAAGTTCTCGAGTATCTTCTGCATTATAGCAGGTAACAGCATAAACCTGTTTATGCAGTCATACAATCAGTGTGTTACATTAAACACAGAAAAACAACTGTCACCTTTCATAACCATTATCAATATTAATCAATGTGTTGTAATAACTGTAAACTAATTATCAGTGCAATTGTTATATCAATGTTCATTATTCAAAAATAATCATTAATTATTATCTATAATCCATTAATAATTTTGTATTACTA
Source organism: Neoarius graeffei (assembly GCF_027579695.1). Taxonomy (NCBI): domain Eukaryota; kingdom Metazoa; phylum Chordata; class Actinopteri; order Siluriformes; family Ariidae; genus Neoarius; species Neoarius graeffei. The sequence continues at coordinate 18,172,071 of NC_083589.1, read as the reverse complement.
ATAACTTTTTTAATAATAATTAAAAAAAATTAACTAAATTTTATAATTTTAATAATCACTACTTACTAGCTATATTAATTAATAATTAATAGAGTAGCAATTATAATTCAATATTATTAATTGCTACTTAATTAATAAGCAGTGATTATCAAAATGTACTTTCATAATAAGTAGTTATTATTATCAACTACTAAATTATACTAATAAATAATAAGTAGTGATTATTAAAATGCTATAAAATTGAGTTATAAGATTAGTTAAAATTATTATTAAAAAAAGTAGTAATTATCATTAGTAGTAGTAGTGATACAAACAATTATTCATGAATTATAGATAATTTGTTTTTAATAGTGAACATTGATATAACAATTGAACTGATAATAACATTAACAAGTATTACTAGTAGTATTATTGTTTATTATTATTAGTACAGTTATTTTATATCAATGTTCACTATTTAAAAAAAATTTATCTATAATCCATAAGTATTTGTTTGTATTCTACCAATTACTACTTTTTAATAATCTCATCTCATTATCTCTAGCCACTTTATCCTTCTACAGGGTCGCAGGCAAGCTGGAGCCTATCCCAGCTGACTACGGGCGAAAGGCAGGGTACACCCTGGACAAGTCACCAGGTCATCACAGGGCTGACACATAGACACAGACAACCATTCACACTCACATTCACACCTACGGTCAATTTAGAGTCACCAGTTAACCTAACCTGCATGTCTTTGGACTGTGGGGGAAACCGGAGCACCCGGAGGAAACCCACGCGGACACGGGGAGAACATGCAAACTCCGCACAGAAAGGCCCTCGCCAGCCACGGGGCTCGAACCCGGACCCTCTTGCTGTGAGGCGACGGCGCTAACCACTACACCACCACTACACCAGTTTTTAATAATTTGTAATAATTTTTAATAACTTAATTTTATAACATTTAATAATCCCTAGTACTTATTAATCACTAATTCATAACTAGTAATGATTAATAATCAATAATAATTACTATTACTACTAATTATTATTAGTGGTTGTTAATATTATTCTTATTATATTAAAACATTCAACATTAACATTATTATATTAATATATTTAATTATTATATTAAAACTGCTTCCTGAGTTGTTCACGCCGAGTCCTTTTTCCCGCGAGTGCCGGCGTTAATTACTAATCCTTTTTTAACTTTTTTTCTACAAATAAATTTCCAGTATCCTCTTCATTTTTATTGTACTGTCGCTTTCATTTTTGTACTTTTCACTTTCGCTTTCCTTTTTCCGTTTTTTTTCCTGGTTTTTTCTCTTTCTTTTTTCGGAAGAACGCCAAGACGGGAAGCTTTCTTTTTCTCTCCTCCTGTGTAAAGACCACAAGCGGAGGCCATCCACATCTGATCTGCTTTAATATCAACAGATCTTCATTTAAGAGTACGTGAATCTTTTCATCATGGCACACCTTCAGCCTGTTCAGTGTGCTGAGTGCAGGATGTTTAGTCATTCTTCCACCGTCACTAGCGATAGCTCTATTAGCTTTACTTGTGATAAGTGCAGATTAGTTAGCTCTCTGACGGAGAAGATTACAGTGCTAGAAGCGCGTGTCCAGGCTTTAGAGCAGGTTAGTGAGCGTGAGAACAGTGTAGTTTCTGTTAGGGAAAGTCTGGACGCCCTAGGTGGAGTTAGCAATCCCCCAACTCCGGCATTAGAGCCCTTACAGCGGGGCAAATGGGTGACGGCTCGGCGGCATAAGCGTAGAGCCAAAGCTACCGCTGAGGCTCGCCCACGGGAGCACCACTCCTCTCCGCGTCACATGTCGAACAGGTTTGCTCTCCTTAGTGATGCACCCACTGAGAAACCTGAAAGAGCTCTGGTTATAGGGGACTCTATCATACGGCACGTGAAATTAGCTCAGCCTTTAGGGGCACCAGCAGCTTTAGTCAGGTGTATACCGGGAGCCAGGGCGCCGGACATAGCAGGTAATCTTAGGGTCCTAGGCAAGCACAGGTTCTCAAAGATAGTTATCCATGCAGGAGCTAATGATATACGCCTTCGTCAGTCTGAGGTTACTAAGAGTAACTTTGTAGAGGTGTTTAAATTAGCGAAGGCGATGTCCGATGCTGTAGTATGCTCTGGCCCCATCCCAATGCGGCATGGCGATGTAGCTTACAGCAGGTTATGGTCGCTGAACTGCTGGCTGTCCAGGTGGTGCTCTGAAAACAGTGTGGGCTTTATAGATAATTGGGCTAATTTTGAGGGCACTGCTGGCCTGTTAGGGTGGGACGGTGTCCATCCCACTCGGGAAGGTGCTGCTCTCATTTCCTGCAACATAGGTCATAGTCTCAGAACAGGCCTAGTTAATTTCTGACAATCCAGAGCCAAGGCCAGGGAGCAGACGAAGAGGCTAAACCGACTGTCTGCTAGCTGCACAGAGTCGTCACTCAGGGCCCACTACATCGAGACTGTGTCTGTTCCCCGAGCTCAACAAAAAGGTAGAAATTTTCAGAGAGTTTGTTCCAGTAACCTAATCAATATAAAATTAGATCATACTGACTGTACAGCTGCTGCCAGCACCTTTGATCTAAAGGTGGGGCTATTAAATATTAGATCTCTTACATCTAAAGCGCTAATGGTTAATGAACTCATTACTGATCAGGAGTTTAATGTACTGTGTTTAACAGAAACATGGATTAAGCCAAATGAATATATAGCATTAAATGAAGCGAGTCCTCCTGGATACAGTTATATACACCAGCCTCGTCTAACTGGCAGAGGAGGAGGCGTCGCGGTTATTTATAACGATTATCTAGGTGTAACACACAAACCTGGTTATAAATTTAATACATTCGAAGTTCTTCATACTTATATAATGTATGTAGCCTCGAAAAATAAGTCTACCCAGTTAATTCCATTGCTTATTATTTACAGGCCCCCGGGGCCATATTCTGAGTTTCTTTCTGAATTTGCAGATTTTATCTCAGATCTGGTTATTTCCTTAGACAAAGCTTTAGTTGTCGGAGATTTTAATATTCACTTCGATAACCCAGAAGACCCTTTAAAAACAGCGTTTGTGTCCATCTTAGATTCAGTCGGGATTAAGCAGAATGTCATAGGACCGACCCATAATGGTGGTCACACCCTTAATCTAATACTAACATTCAGATTAAATGTAGACAATATAGTCATACTTCCACAGTCTGAAGTTATCTCAGATCATTGTCTCATCTCATTCAAAATATGTCTGAGTAATAATATATGCACCTCACCACGCTACTGTATTAAACGTACTTTCACATCAACTACTGCACAGAGCTTTATAAATGATCTCCCAGAGCTGTCAACTTTGATTGGGTCACTGTCAGCCCCTGCAGAACTTGATCAGGCAACTGAATGCTTAGAGTCAACATTCCGCCATACTTTAGATAATGTAGCTCCTCTAAAAAGGAAAATGGTCAGAGACAAAAAATTAGCACCCTGGTATAATGATGACACTCGCACATTAAAACAGACCACTCGAAAATTGGAACGTAAATGGCGTCAAACAAAATTGGTAGTGTTCAAATTAGCTTGGAAGGAGAGCTTCCTGAAGTATAGAAAAGCTCTTAGTGCTGCGAGATCAACATATTTCTCCTCCCTAATAGAAGATAACAAAAATAATCTGAGATTCCTATTTAATACTGTAGCAAAATTAACCAGGAATAAGTCCACTATCAACACATGCACCCCTGCAGTATGTAGTAGCAACGACGTCATGAATTTTTTTTAATGACAAAATTGAGAATATCCGACAAAAAATTCAAACTACTAATTTAAGGTTAGACAATGAAAGTGACCTTGTAGTTAACAATATAACTGTATCAGATCATCAGTTAGAATGTTTTATTCCCCTAAAAGAAACTGAATTACTTTCATTAATCTCTACATCAAAAGCCTCAACTTGTGTACTAGATCCCTTACCGACACATCTATTCAAACAGATAATGCCTGGAGTAATTGAACCGCTTCTAAAAATAATAAATTCTTCTCTTATGATTGGCTATGTACCCAAATCCTTTAAACTAGCAGTTATCAAACCCCTGATTAAAAAACCTGACCTTGATCCCTGTCAGCTGTCCAATTATCGGCCAATATCAAACCTCCCCTTTATCTCCAAGGTCCTTGAAAAAGCTGTGGCACAGCAGTTATGCTCATATTTACATAGGAATAACATCCATGAAATGTATCAGTCAGGATTTAGACCTCATCATAGCACAGAGACAGCACTGGTTAAAGTAGTAAACGACCTACTGTTGGCGTCTGATCAGGGCTGTGTCTCGCTACTTGTGTTGCTTGACCTTAGTGCAGCATTTGATACCATTGATCATTCCATTCTTCTGGATAGACTAGAAAATGTTGTGGGAGTTAAGGGAATGGCCCTCTCCTGGCTCAGGTCTGTTGATATAAATGGTGATATTTCTAGACGTACCGAGGTAAAGTTTGGTGTTCCACAAGGTTCTGTCTTGGGTCCACTGCTTTTATCTCTATATATATGTTACCTCTGGGCGATATTATTCGTAAACATTGTATTAGTTTCCACTGTTATGCTGATGACACACAGTTGTATGTCTCTGCAAAACCTGATGAGAGACACCAGCTTAATAGAATTGAGGAATGTGTTAAGGACATTAGACACTGGATGCTTAATAATTTCCTTCTGCTTAACTCTGACAAGACTGAAGTACTTGTACTCGGACCACATACAGCTAGAAGTAAGTTTTCTGATTACACAGTGACTCTGGATGGCCTTTCTGTTTCTTCACGTGCAGCAGTAAAAGACCTCGGAGTGATTATTGACCCCAGTCTTTCATTCGAAACTCACATTGATAACATCACCCGGATAGCTTTCTTTCATCTCAGAAATATTGCAAAGATAAGAAATTTAATGTCATTGCATGATGCAGAAAAACTAGTCCATGCTTTCGTTACCTCCAGGTTGGATTATTGTAATGCCTTACTGTCTGGATGTTCCAGTAAGTGCATAAACAAGCTCCAGTTAGTTCAAAATGCAGCAGCAAGAGTCCTTACTAGAACTAGAAAATATGACCACATCACGCCTGTCTTATCCACACTGCACTGGCTCCCAATCAAATTTCGTATTGATTATAAAATACTACTCTTGACCTTTAAAGCACTAAATGGTCTCGCACCACAGTACCTGAGTGAACTTCTGCTCCTTTATGACCCGCCACGCCTACTTAGATCAAAAGGTGCAGGCTATCTGCTGGTACCTCGTATAGTGAAGGCTACATCAGGGGGCAGAGCCTTTTCTTACAAAGCCCCACAGTTATGGAACAGCCTTCCAAGTAATGGTCGGGAATCAGACACAGTCTCAGCATTTAAGTCTAGGCTGAAAACATATCTGTTTAGTCAAGCCTTTTGTTAATGGTGTTTATGAGGTAAAGGAGTAGATCTGGAGGGTCCTCAGACATAGAGTGTTTTGGTAAACTGGGATGTATGGATGCTGTCAGTCCCCACTCGCTTGCTCACTCGAGTTTGTTGACGGTGTAGTGGCTGGCTGCTTTATGTCCCGGGGCTCCCTCATGCCTGTGTTACCTTCTGGCTCTCTCCTTTTAGTTATGCTGTCATAGTTAGTTGCCGGAGTCCCTGCTTGTACTCGGTGCAATATGTATACTGTTCCTACTTATTCAGGTGACATTGGGCATACCTAACCACCTGTGTTTTCTTTCTCTCCCCCCCACCCCAAATCTGTCCCTCTGAGTTACATGGAGTCAACAGGAAATCTTTTGGTGGAGAGGGTGGAGACCTCGACTGGCTATCGTAGCCTGCAGGGAATCGGCCGTCAGACTTCTGTCGCATGTCCCAGACCCGGTGAAATGTAACTGAATTGTCTTGGCCAGCCCTAAGGGTCCCATCTGCATCTCATCATTGCTGAGGAGTGTGCTCCCATCACCCAATCAAGCATCCAGCCAGAGCAGGTCATGATATATTTTACCATATTAACATGCCATTGTTGTGTGTTATGCCTGATGTAAAGACTCTCGTCTCTGCAAGCCTACCACACAGATTTAATACTTGTCATTTTTAGGGCATACCTAACAATGTGTTTTCTTTCTCTCTCTCTTCCCCCCCAATCTGTCCCTCTGAGTTACATGTTGATCCTGGGATTGAGATGCTGGCCTCTTCTGCCCCTTGGACCTGCTTGATCCATCCTGGTGCCCTGTGTCTGGTCGGAGTTTTATCGCACCGCTCCTGTGAAGGACGGCCCCATGAGGACAGTTGAGGGTTATACCTGTTAAAACTGTTAATATTATAGTCAGGCTGTCTGTTGTTGCCCAAATGAGGATGGGTTCCCTTTTGAGTCTGGTTCCTCTCGAGGTTTCTTCCTCATGTCGTCTGAGGGAGTTTTTCCTTGCCACCGTCGCCACAGGCTTGCTCATTGGGGATAGATTAGGGATAAAATTAGCTCATGTTTTAAGTCGTTCAAATTCTGTAAAGCTGCTTTGCGACAATGTTTGTTGTTAAAAGCGCTATACAAATAAACTTGATTTGATTTGATTTAAAACACTGTTGTAGACAATAAGTAATAAAACTAAAAAACTTTTTGTACAAATTATTTATATTGTACTATATTTAGAATTATTGTATTTTCTGGAGTTCTTTTTGAGTTTTGAAATAAAGGTTGTTTATATATTTATATTAAACTTAGTACAATAAACAATGTTAATTATGTAAAAAAAAATGATGCTAATCATTATTAGTAGTAGCAGTAGTATTTCCTATAAGTCCCATTTTTCACCTGACTCTTGTGCGCATGCGCGAACCCCCCCTTGCGTTTCACTCCGGAGCGCTTGACCTCTAACACACGCGTGCGCGCCTCGTGTCTGTGAAAAGCCAGTTTCCCAGTCCGCCGTGTCCCCAGCGCTGCGGTACCGTCTTTAAACACATTTGTGCGATCCAGCGCTTTTTATCGCAAACGATTCTTCTCCTTATTTTGGGGGTATTTGTCATCCCCTAACCACTTGTTAAACAGACATCTTCCCATAATTATCAACGCTTTCTAGCGCCCGCATAAGCTACTTGCGCATCTCTCACTCTTCACAGCCACCACGCCACACTGCCTCCAGTAGCCTCCTAACGTTAGTTCTTGATCTACGGAATGCACAGAATGCACAGAACCAATGCTGCCCCCAAAAGGTGCGCTGGTCACTTTTAAAATTACGGTTAAAAAAATACCCCAAACCGGATGGAGACATTTCACTCGTTCGGTCCAATATTAAATTTAATACCTCCCTTTCGAAAATTCCAGTCATTCCAAACAGTTTAAGACATTTTAAGGCCTTGAAAACCAAAAGTTGTATTTAAGACTTTTTAAGACTTTTTAAGGACCCGCGGGAACCCAGATAAAGAACAGCTTCAACTCTGGGATGTTGGTGGGTTTCCTCACATGAACTGCTCACTTCAGGTCCTTCCACAACATTTCGATTGGATTAAGGTCAGGACTTTGACTTGGCCATTCCAAAACATTAACTTTATTCTTCTTTAACCATTCTTTGGTAAAACGACTTGTGTGCTTAGGGACGTTGTCTTGCTGCATGACCCACCTTCTCTTGAGATTCAGTTCATGGACAGATGTCCTGACATTTTCCTTTAGAAGTCGCTGATATAATTCAGAATTCATTGTTTTATCAATAATGGCAAGCCATCCTGGCCTAGATGCAGAAAACAGGCCCAAACCATGATACTACCACCACCATGTTTCATAGATGGGATAAGCTTCTTATGCTGGAATGCAGGGTTTTCCTTTCTCCAAACATAACGCTTCTCATTTAAACCAAAAAGTTCTATTTTGGTCTCATCTGTCCACAAAACATTTTTCCAATAGCCTTCTGGCTTGTCCACGTGATCTTTAGCAAACTGCAGATGTGCAGCAATGTTCTTTTTGGACAGCAATGGCTTTCTCCTTGCAACCCTGCCCTGCACACCATTGTTGTTCAGTGTTCTCCTGATGGTGGATTCATGAACATCAACATGTGAGAGAGGCCTTCAGTTGCTTAAAAGTTACCCTGGGGTCCTTTGTGACCTCGCCGACTATTACACACTTTGGTCTTGGAGTGATCTTTGTTGGTCGACCACTCCTGGGGAGGGTAACAATGGTGTTGAATTTCCTCCATTTGTACACAATCTGTCTGACTGTGGATTGGTGGAGTCCAAACTTTTTAGAGATGGTTTTGTAACCTTTTCCAGCCTGATGAGCATTGTAGGTATCATACCGCCATCTTGTGTCAGAACTACAATTCCCAGTCCACTTCCGTGTGACCTACGTCACGCGTGGGCGGGATCATCTACGTCATCATACAAGGAAACATAAAACAATGGGACAACGCTTCCATCTTTGCTCTCTCACGTCTGGCTTCCGATGGATCTGGATGTATAAAGAGGCGCGCTCTCCACCCCAAAAAGACGTCTTCTTTCTTGCAAGATCCATCACTCAGCGCGATTTTGCTTCTTACCCTTGGCAAAGGTAAACTCTAGAGTCGCGCGATCTCTAAACTCAGCCTGAGTTACAACCGGTTTACTTGCATTAGAAGTGACGTCACGACTGCAGCCCAGGCAGTCAGAAGTTAAGAAGCGATTGAATCCTTTTTAACTCAAAAGCGTTGTGCATCTGATTCTGATCAGAGACTTTTCCTCACGAACGCTGAGATTCGGACCAAGAACCCTCTGCTTTTCACAGGAACCACCCAAGTGCTCCGCTGGACCCGGAAGTTTTCTCCGCCTCCATCACGAGCGGCTCACGTGCTCCCACGGCGAGGCCCGAGACTACACCGGCGAATAGTTCTTCATATCTTGCTAAAGGCAGGATTAAGTAAGATTTTGGCATTTGGGCATAATTAGGATAGTCTTAGGAATTTGCTTTTATTTGAAATAGTGTGAATTTAAACCCAGGTTTATTGTTACACTGTTGAACACGCAGCGTGTTGATTTATTTTGGTTCTATGTTCTCTCAATTGTTTAATAGATAGGCTGCGCATGCTTCTCTCTTTTATTCTTTACTACTAACATATAGTTCTCATTATTATACATCTTGATGTCATTAAGATTTCAGTGGATTCAGTATGGTTATGAGCTAGTGGGTTAGCTACAGCTTCGCTTTTGTCTGCTTAGCAACACAAAGCTAATCAAGGCCTACCATGTGCTCAGCAAGCCATCAGGCCTAACAAACACACTTTAGCTAGGCTATAGGGCCTTTCACAAACACATACTAGCAACACAAGGCTAATCTAGGCCTCCACCACGTGTAGTTAGCTACACGAGGCTAAACACAGAGCTAATCCTTTGTTCTGTTTAGATAACATTCTTTTGTTTAGCTACCAACAAGCTAGGCCTCCACCACGTGTAGTTAGCTACACGAGGCTAAACACATGGTCAAGTCCTTCACACTCCCTCTCTCTCTCTCTCTCTCTCTCACACACACACACACACACACACACCTCACTGCTTGTATATATTGATTTATCTTTTTATCTTTGTATAATAAATTCATTTATTAAACAAACTGTGTTTATTTGTGTGAACAACATCTGAAGTCCCCAATTTTCTCAAAGAATTCAAAAAGGGTGCAAATGTTATATAATATGGTAAGTGATCTTAATAATTTGGAAATGTACCATAATTTAGCTGTTTGGTAATTTATTATTAAGCACCAGGATTAATGGTATGATTCACTAAATGATTCCCTAAATGATTCATTGAACAATTCCCTAAATGATTCACTAAATGATTCATTGAACGATTCACTGAACGATTCACTTCAAATGAGAGTGATTCTATGGTATGATTCAATTCAAACGAGTCAAATTAAATGATTCAATGGGATTGATTCATTTTAATTATTGACCTTCAAAATTTAATGAGACTGATTTAACGAGATTGATCACTTAATATCAATAATTAACTGATTGCACCCACAGTTAAAATGGTGCCCCGTGTGAGGAGATTGGTTTGTTGACTTCTGGATTATTGTTCAACAACAAATAAACTATCAGTTTAATTCAGCAACTGCTAAGGTATATCCCCAGGTGTGTTAAAACGGATAACAGTAGTGTGATAACCATATCACCAATACTCATAACCTATTCAACTTAGGATAAGAGAGCATTTCCAAATAAACCTTCATAATTAATTACATAGTTAATTAATAATGATTAAATTAATAATTAACTTGATTAATTATCTAACATCCAGCCTAAGTAAAATGGCATCCCCTCATGTCTCAAAAATGGAAGACAACGCTCAAGACGTGTCTCTCCTTGAGGTCATTGCAGACCTCATTCACTGCTCTGCCTCCGAAAAGGCAAACATTAAGTACATGAGTGAGAGTGAATGCCAAAACAACCTAGACAATTCAAACAAACATATGAGAGATCCAAAAAGAACAACTATTAGTGTCCAAGTGGCACTAGGTAAGCTATTCCTATCATACTTCCAAAATGCTGATTCAGAAATCAGATGCCTTCGCGGAGAGGTTGAAAGGCTGACCACCAGCAATGCCAAGCTGACAGCCGATAATAATGATTTACATAGGGAGCTTGAGCTCTTGAAGACCTCCCTTGATGATTGCACCGAACGGCTAGAGAAAGCCGAAATGGTTGCTAAGAGGGCTGCCCAGGAGCAGACCCCCCAAGAGCAGCGCGAGGGGCGTGAAAGACCCCCAACAATGCGCCAAAGCTCAGAGCGGGAAGAGGCGTCCGAACCGGACACCGTAAATGATCTGGTCGAGAACCAGACATCCCGCCAAACTCCATCAACTCGCTACACGACTCCGTCGTCGTCTAGCCAGGATGGAGCTGCCCTGCGCTCATCCCGAGCCCAGGCCCGTAGCACACCTAGGTCAGTGCGCTTCAGTCTCCCTGATCCATCTCCAGACGAATCAGACCACGCATCTCGTGCGAAGCGGGAGCGATTCCAGAGTAGCTCAGACAGTGAGTACTCAGAAGAGCCAAGAAGGTCGCACAAGGACGTGCACCAAACCCTTCGTTTACGGCAAATTGACCTACTTGCCAAAGATGTCGAACAATTCGATCCCGACAATCAAAGAACAAATGTAAATAACTATTTACGAGAAATTGATCGATGCCTGATGGACCTGCCGAACGCCACAACACGTGAAAAACTTAAACTAATCTGGAAGACCTCCAGTAGTAGCGTTCGTGCCTTTTTAGAGACACTACCCCCAAACATTCGCGATAGTTATTCGAAACTTCGCAATTACATGAGGGAAGAATATGCGCCATACACGGACGAAACCTCCGCGATATTGTGTGCATTACAAGTCAAACAAAAACGGTCTGAGGCGCCTCGTGAATATTACAGACGGCTACGTACTGCCTATTTCCAAGGTAGTAGTGCACCAGGGTTGGAAGAAGATAGAGGTTTCATATCTCTCTTCTTGCATAACCTCCACCCAAGCGTGCGGACCCATGTCACACTGACGTGTCGACAAGGTCGCTATTCGATGAGGGAAATTAGGCGACTAGCCCAAATGACCTGGGAGACCATCGTCAAAACCGCAAACGGAAACGATGATGAACCCAGGGTCCTTAGCCTCCAGGGTGAGGACAAGCCCCCGCTAACCTTAGAAGGAGGTGAAGCTCCAAAAGGGGGACCCACCTGGAAAAATTCCGGTCCAGCCCGATCCTTGCCGAGCCATCACAAGGGTGAGTGGAAAAATCGACAAGGTAAGGCCAGGAGGGACCAAGGGCGAGTCCACAGTGACGATGGCAATCGCCCATCACATGAAAAGGGTCATAGGGAACAAAACGGTTGGCAGCAAAACCGTCATCCCCGCTCTGACCAGAAACGGCAGAAGCGTTCCGACCGTAGCTCTAAACGCAAGGGTAGAGACGACCAACACAGTGACTCAGACCAACCTGGTGAGTTCCACTCAGAGCTGGACTCTTTAAAAGCCCAGTTGGCTGAGATTAAAGAACTGTTACAGGAGACGTCAGACCCCTCAACAGATAAAACAAAGGAGCCCAAGAAAAATGACAAACCATTTGCTGGCATGACTAGGCCAGGAACCACGGGTATATCTCGTAAAAGGGGGAAGGAGATCTCTCTGAAACAGCAGGCGAGGGTCAGGATGTAGGGCCCCCCCTGGTGGCGAAGGCAAACACACAAGACGCACCTCTCATGTGCGCTAAAGTCTTCACCACCATTTCTCAGACACACGGCTCTCACAAGGCGACCCAATCCCAACCAAGCCCTGCGACATAAACTTAGTCAGCTTTACACAAAACAAAACCCCACAGTCGTTGGATCCCACAAAATATGCACAAAACTATTGCGACGAGATTAGTGCGAACACTGATCAACCAAGCGCCACGCGAGATCAAATTTCTGATTAACTTCAGTTCATGTCTTGGCACACCGAGTCCGGTGTCGAAACACCTGACATCGCGACTCCCCCTAGTGGCAAAAATCTCCCTCTATCCATCGACTCAGACACAGACACCCATTTCACCGCTGGTGTAATGGCTGCGCTGTGGAACATGTTAGGCGTCAAGGCGAAATTCCATATCGCGTACCACCCTCAATTCTCTGGTCAGGCTGAACGAGCCATTCAAACCATTGTGAGCATGCTGCGAAAGTATATCACAAACCATGGTAAAATTTGGGACGTGAAACTTCCCTTGGTGCTAAGGGCCATTCGGTCCACCCCTCATTGCGCCACTGAAGTCACACCCTATGGGATGATGACTGGGCGAGAGTCGGTTCTTCCCCCGCATCTCCTATACAAACCAGAGGCCATAAGCGTCGCGATTGCATACACCGCACATCAACATGTCGCCGACCTACGATGCCACCTACAGTCAACCTTTACAGGTGCCCAAAAGAATCTCGATTCGAGAGTAGAAGGACACAAAGCCTACTACGCTCGAATCTCAGAGAAGTTCCTACCACCCTGGTCGAGACCTTTCGATCGTGGGAAAACCGTTCCCCGTCGCGTATCACATTAGGACATCTAGGCCTAATTAAACGCTTTCATATCGATTTCCACGATAATCGAATCAAACCTTTTGAACAGTCCTCACTCCAAAAGGGGGTGGACGACAGCTAGGCCCATCCTGTCCACCTAGTTTGTACGCATCACTCAACCATAAGCGTACACTAACATTCCCGGTCAGACTTCACCAACCCAATGAAGTAATAACCCTTCAGTATAACATGGTAGATAAAATACTAAAATCCGCTATTATTACTAGTGTGTATTCATCGCAAATACACCTGGCATATAGTCTTGGCAGTGCTATCCTCATTTTTGTGAATCCACAAACTTAGAGATGTGCACCCCCACTAAAGACATCCACTGGGTCTGCCCAGGCAACCCATACATAACACTACACACCTAGCTAGATAAGATGGTCTGTGTCCCCGACAGCTAGCCGCAGTAGCGCACGCTTTCTAGCCAGACCCCCCCACTGCTATCACCTTCCCAGAAGATTAGGTTTGCCAACCCAAACACTAATACTTCTTTCCTTCCTTCATTTCTTCTCTTTTCTTGTTTTTTTATGCCTAAGAAATTGAACACTACATGTTTCATGTTCCATGTTTAATTTTTTTGATGTGGTTTTGATCTAGTTAGTTAGATAGTGATTATATGCCCAAAATGCCCATAGTGATTATATTATGCCCAAAATGCCTCTGTCTCCAACTGTCTTACTGGAACTCACAAGTTTACAGTCTTCACAGGACACCATGGACTGCACAGGACAAGTCTACCTCAAGGACTATGGACACGGCGATGATACGATACGGTGCTCTCAGTGCTACGACTCCGTCATACCCCTGAGACCAAAAGGGGGACTGTAGGTATCATACCGCCATCTTGTGTCAGAACTACAATTCCCAGTCCACTTCCGTGTGACCTACGTCACGCGTGGGCGGGATCATCTACGTCATCATACAAGGAAACATAAAACAATGGGACAACGCTTCCATCTTTGCTCTCTCACGTCTGGCTTCCGATGGATCTGGATGTATAAAGAGGCGCGCTCTCCACCCCAAAAAGACGTCTTCTTTCTTGCAAGATCCATCACTCAGCGCGATTTTGCTTCTTACCCTTGGCAAAGGTAAACTCTAGAGTCGCGCGATCTCTAAACTCAGCCTGAGTTACAACCGGTTTACTTGCATTAGAAGTGACGTCACGACTGCAGCCCAGGCAGTCAGAAGTTAAGAAGCGATTGAATCCTTTTTAACTCAAAAGCGTTGTGCATCTGATTCTGATCAGAGACTTTTCCTCACGAACGCTGAGATTCGGACCAAGAACCCTCTGCTTTTCACAGGAACCACCCAAGTGCTCCGCTGGACCCGGAAGTTTTCTCCGCCTCCATCACGAGCGGCTCACGTGCTCCCACGGCGAGGCCCGAGACTACACCGGCGAATAGTTCTTCATATCTTGCTAAAGGCAGGATTAAGTAAGATTTTGGCATTTGGGCATAATTAGGATAGTCTTAGGAATTTGCTTTTATTTGAAATAGTGTGAATTTAAACCCAGGTTTATTGTTACACTGTTGAACACGCAGCGTGTTGATTTATTTTGGTTCTATGTTCTCTCAATTGTTTAATAGATAGGCTGCGCATGCTTCTCTCTTTTATTCTTTACTACTAACATATAGTTCTCATTATTATACATCTTGATGTCATTAAGATTTCAGTGGATTCAGTATGGTTATGAGCTAGTGGGTTAGCTACAGCTTCGCTTTTGTCTGCTTAGCAACACAAAGCTAATCAAGGCCTACCATGTGCTCAGCAAGCCATCAGGCCTAACAAACACACTTTAGCTAGGCTATAGGGCCTTTCACAAACACATACTAGCAACACAAGGCTAATCTAGGCCTCCACCACGTGTAGTTAGCTACACGAGGCTAAACACAGAGCTAATCCTTTGTTCTGTTTAGATAACATTCTTTTGTTTAGCTACCAACAAGCTAGGCCTCCACCACGTGTAGTTAGCTACACGAGGCTAAACACATGGTCAAGTCCTTCACACTCCCTCTCTCTCTCTCTCTCTCTCTCTCACACACACACACACACACACACACACACACCTCACTGCTTGTATATATTGATTTATCTTTTTATCTTTGTATAATAAATTCATTTATTAAACAAACTGTGTTTATTTGTGTGAACAACATCTGAAGTCCCCAATTTTCTCAAAGAATTCAAAAAGGGTGCAAATGGTAAGTGATCTTAATAATTTGGAAATGTACCATAATTTAGCTGTTTGGTAATTTATTATTAAGCACCAGGATTAATGGTATGATTCACTAAATGATTCCCTAAATGATTCATTGAACAATTCCCTAAATGATTCACTAAATGATTCATTGAACGATTCACTGAACGATTCACTTCAAATGAGAGTGATTCTATGGTATGATTCAATTCAAACGAGTCAAATTAAATGATTCAATGGGATTGATTCATTTTAATTATTGACCTTCAAAATTTAATGAGACTGATTTAACGAGATTGATCACTTAATATCAATAATTAACTGATTGCACCCACAAGCATCAACAACGCTTTTTCTGAGGTCTGTGTATGCATGCACACATGCACGCATACATACGACCTGTGCAGTGACGAGTAAAAGGTGTTAGTCTAACTTTAGGATGAAGTTTTCTCCATACATCACAAATGCCCATCTCTCTTGACATCCTTCTCACTTTCTTGCCTACTGTGTTTTACTGAGCCTGAGCTAATCCTGAAACATCCCACTTTGGATTCAGTCTCAAATTTAAAAAAAATCACCTCCACAAATCACCATTCCCTGTGCTTTAGTAATTATTAGATCGAAAATCTGTCTGTAGAATCCCCACGCCGCACCTGGAGGTGTGTATACATTTATAAGAGTAATTTCTGTTCCTTCTAATCTTCCTACCACTATATTGTATCTTCCTTCTTTGTCTCCGACTTCCAAAATCTTTTCCAAAGTTATCCTTGCCGATATCAGTGTTGCCACTCCCCTTCTTTATAGGATGCTGAATAAACCTGGTCAAAACCATGTCTACCGTAAGTTTGGCATGTTCCGATTCAATTAAATGAGTCTCCTGAAGAAATATTACATCTACCCTGTCTTCTCATTTTGCCCAGTATTTTACTTCTTTTTTACCGGGTTGAGTACACCCTTCACATTGTAAGAAGCCAACCTAAGTGGAACTTTCTGGCTTTCCATATTATGTCAACTGTCACCTTTGACCCTAATCCTCCCCAACTCCAAAAGAATCTGAACATTAAAAAGAAAAAAAATAGAACAGTCCCTGAAAAACATTGACTTATTACATTTCGGTATTGTCCTAAGGTGAACTTCCTGTTTTGAGGTCTTTTTTTGTTTCTTGAGCACTTTCTTCGCCTCCATGTATTCCCGGCGCATAGTCATGGTCCACAAAAACTCTTCTCTTGATACAAAAATCATTTTTTTGTCAGCTTTAAGATTTCTTCTTTAGTTTTACTGTTCGAAATCTTGACAATTATAGATCTCAGGGGAGATTTGGTTGGTGGTTTTGGGGCCAAGGCGCAGTGTGCATGCTCAGTCTTGAGGTCGTCAGTATGAGGCAACTTCAGTTTGTCCTTAAGCAGATTTTCCACAAATATCATCGAGGAGCTGTCCTCTGACCCTTCCTCTATGCCATAAATTCTTATGTTCTTCCTTCTTGCTCTTCCCTCCTGAACTGTTAGCCTAGCCTGTAGCTTTAGCAGTTCCCTCATGGCCTCCTCCAACCCTTGCACTCTTTCCTCTGTCTCAGAGATTCACGTTTTAGCTTCATCCACTCTACTGTTGGTTTCCTTAATATCCTCTCGTATTTATCGGAGTGTGTCTGCATTTTCATACTGAAAGTCTCTCAATTCTTGTACTGTAGTATCACTTGCGAGCTAGCCATGTCTGTTGCCACCTGTAGCCATTCCGACACAGGGGAATATGTGTCGCTTTCGACCCGCTCTTTTTTGGCTAAATTAGTCCGCTCTTTTGCCTGTGAAACTTTTTTTTTGTCTCGCTTTGGGCATATTAATAACGCCTGTTTAATATAACGTACTAATAACTATTAATCATTCAACAAAATACACTGTTATCTTTAATGATCAGGGAGCCCTGATGTTATGCTGCTTTCCTCATGGCCGCTCAACCAGAAGTCCCGATGTATAAATCTTTCAACGACAATAAGACTTCTCCTTCAGCCCTACTTGGACGGGATTAAATGTACATGGGGTCCTGGGGGTAAAACCTTGACTACACACTCCCTGGGGAAGCATTTTTAGAAGGAGAAAGAAAAATAAAATAAAAAAACTCAGGAGACACTGCATTAAAAGCTGACCAGTGTCATTAAAAGCAAAGCAGTGCGGGACAAATTTTGAAAGCTCATTGCGGGCGCGGACGGGAGGGGGAGTGCACAATGCGGGAGCGGGCGGGAGAGGTGATAAGCTGCAGTCCCGCTAACTAAAAATGCCACAGACTCGGAAGTGGGAGTGCGAGTGCGCAAAGCGAGAGCTGTCAATCAAAGCGAGAGCTGTCAATCATGATCGCATGCAGCGCTCAACTTGGAATGTGTTAGCAGAATGTCAGAGTCTAAACAATAAACTTACAATAAACCTAACAATGCCACCTATAAATACACAACATGCAGATCTACATAACGTTATCTGCGCCACCTCACAGCAGTTTGCTTAGCTATTTTTAATCAGGGCAAATAGCCTTATAGCCAAAACTAGTATATGATGCTTTAATTTATGGAGATGCCTTTTGTTTACACGTGATTTCCAAATGAGGAGTATTGTAATTTTATTTTAGTCTAAATGAACATCTACATCAAGTTGCAAGCATCAGGGGAAGATTATGGACGCACCAAATTTGGCTTAACGGTCATTTAATGGTGAAATGCCGTTCGCACTGTCAGCCAACTTCGGGTTGTTTCTCTGAATTCCGACAATAAACGAGACCATCCGAACACATCTGAAAACATCGTGGTTTGAACTGTGTTGGTTCAAATCATACCAAGTTGGTACTACAGCTTTGGGAAACAGTCGTTTTTTGGATGTTAGTTAGTTCAAACTTGCATCGTACCATATTGGTTTAATGCTAACTTGGTTGGTTGTTTGGGATACACACCCCTGAACGTGAGCTGTAGATATTTATGCTCAAATCCACTCAAAGTAGGGGGCGGGGCACCATCACGCTGTGTCTTTAAATTATATTAATTTCTTATAGGCCTACTTGTATTTCCTAGAATGTAAATGTGAGGAGTGACCTATAAGCTATGTGCAATTTACAATATTCTTAATATCCACTGTAGATTTTGGTAGGTGTGTTGGGTATCTCTGTAAAGCCTCAGCTGCGCATGCCGCCTGGCAATGCACACCCTCGCTACGTGCGCTAGGTGAAGGATCGGTCAGTGGAGAGCTCAGCTCAGCTCAGCATGTTTAACTCCCCAAGCCAATGACAAGAACTTTCATGAGAAATAACGCGAACGTCTGCATCATGCGTGATTTGCAGGCGGGATCAGGACAAAGTATGGCAGGCGCAGGTGGGAGCGGGACTGAAAATCATAATTCTTTGTGGGAGCGGGCGGGAGCGGGACTGCACAATGCGGGAGCGGGCGGGAGCGGGACTGAAAATTCTGTCCCGCGCAGACCTCTACTTGGTCTCCTCAGTTCCCAAATGTTTAGTGTGTTGTTAAAAATAAGAGGTGATGCAACACAGTGGTAAACATGGCCCTGTCCCAGCTTTTTTGAAACGTGTTGTTGGCATCAAATTCAAAATGAGTATATACTTATGTTAAAAAAAACACCTCAGTTGCAACATTTAATACATGTTAACTTTACATGTTACTATTTTCAATGAAATATACAATTTCCATGATTTGCAAATCGTCATTGTGGCAGCGGGGGTGTGGTCAAGCGCCGGTCTGTGACAGGAGGGCGGAGCCAGGGAAGGTGAGTGGCAGAATCACTACACCTGACGGTAATTAACCTGTGTTTGTGCGTCTTCCCAGTACCGCGCCCTATTTAAGGAGGCAGAGGGAGAGCAGAGGAGAGCTCTTCCCGGGACAAGAACACAGCGTGTGTGTGTGTATTTACCCGAATATAACTGTTGTTATACTGAAAAGTCTGGCAATAAAAGCCTATTCTTACCTGAAGCTTTGTCCTGCCGTCCTCTGTGCTCCACCCACACCTAAGAGAGCTCTACAGTGGTGCTGAAACCCGGGAGTAAAAGGTGGAGCACCAACTCAGCAGCCCCATGGAATCCTCCCCGTTCACGGACCTGGTCCACGCCCTCGCCACGGTTCAGCAAAGCCAGCACCAGGCACTCATCACGCTCCGAAAGGAACAAGAGCGGTGCTTCGAAGCCCTGGTGCTGGCCCAGCAGGAAGATCGCAAGGCGTTCCGGCATCTCCTCGTGTCGGCGGGGTCCACCAACACCCCGGCCGCGGGCCCGTCTCCCCTCACCGTGACCAAGATGGGCCCGCAGGACAACCCCGAGGCGTTCCTCGCATTGTTCGAACAGGTCGCCAAAGCCTCGGGGTGGCCGATGGAGCAGCGCGCGGCGCACCTCCTCCCCCTCCTGACGGGAGAGGCGCAGCTGGCCGCGCTACAGCTCCCCGCCGACCGCCGGCTGGCCTACGCGGACCTTCGCCAGGCCGTCCTCCAGCGCGTGGGGCGCACACCAGAACAACAGCGCCAGCGCTTCCGTGTGCTGCGGTTGGAGGAAGTCGGCCGGCCGTTCGCGTTCAGCCAGCAGCTCCGGGACGCCTGCTGGCGGTGGCTGAGGGCCGATGATCGCGACGCCGAGGGAATCATCGATCAGGTGGTGCTGGAGCAGTTCAACGCCCGCTTACCAGCCGGAACTGCAGAGTGGGTCCAACGCCACCGCCCGGCGTCGCTGGATCAGGCAGTAGGACTGGCGGAGGATCATCTGGCGGCTGTTCCAGCAGCAGGACAGCCGACGACGTCTTCTCTTCTCTTCTCTCTCTCTCCCCTCCCTTCTGTGTCCCGTCCTCGCCTCATTCCCCCACCACGGAGACGGGGGCCGGCTCCACCCCAGCCGGCCCGCCGCACCCGTGGTGCCCTCTCGTTTCTCCCTTCTGTGTCTGTCTCTCCCCCCCCTCAGGTGAGTGAGCCCCAGAGCACCGGTGCAGAGGGAAAGCCCGGGCCGGTTTGCTGGCGCTGCGGGGAGCCGGGCCACCTGCAACAACAGTGCGCAGCAATGGAGGTGGGCGCGGTGGTACAGATCCCCGACGCGCCAGAAGCTGCCCTCGATCGGGCCGGAGCGTATCACATACCGGTGAGTGTCCAAGGGGCTACATATCAGGCGTTGGTGGATTCTGGTTGCAATCAGACCTCGATCCGCCAAAGCCTGGTGCAAGACGAGGCATTGGGGGGAGCACAGGGGGTGAAGATGTGTGTGCACGGGGATGTTCACAGCTACCCTTTGGTGTCAGTCCACATATTTTTCAGAGGGGAAAAATCTATAGTGAAGGCGGCGGTTAATCCTCGCCTTACCCACTCTTTAATTTTGGGGACTGATTGGCCGGGATTTCGGGGTTTATTGACGCGCCTAGTAAAGAGTGGGTCCTGCCATTTGACAGGGGGAGGTCCCGGTGTCGCTTTGGCTGGAGCTGCTGTCGCAGAGCCGTCTACGTCATCTCCGCGACAGAGTGAGGAGCCGCCGGCCACTCCTCTTTCTGTTGGGGAATCCCTCGCGGATTTCCCATTAGAACAATCGCGAGACGAGACTCTGCGACATGCGTTTGACCAAGTGAGAGTAATCGATGGTCAAACGCTCCAGCCGAACGCCACCCCGTCCTTCCCCTATTTTTCTATTATGAAGGATAGATTATACCGAGTGACGCAGGACACTCAGACGAAAGAGCGAGTCACACAGCTGTTAATTCCAAAGAGCCACCGGGAATTGGTATTTCAGGCGGCTCACTTTAATCCCATGGCTGGACACCTAGGGCAGGATAAGACACTAGCCCGGATAATTGCCCCTTTTCTATTGGCCAGGGATTTGCGGCGATGTCCGTAAGTGGTGTACGGCGTGCCACGAATGCCAGTTAGTAAATCCAGCGGCCATTCCAAAAGCGCCTTTGCGCCCCCTACTATTAATCGAGACCCCATTCGAAAGAATTGGGATGGATCTCGTCAGGCCATTAGATCGGTCAACACGAGGGTACCGCTTTATATTGGTTCTGGTGGACTATGCAACGCGATATCCGGAAGCGGTGCCTCTTTGCAATATCTCAGCACGCAGTATTGCGGAGGCCCTCTTCCACGTCATATCCTGGGTTGGAATCCCGAAAGAGATTCTGACTGACCAAGGCACCTCGTTTATGTCACGAACACTGAGCGAACTGTATGGGCTATTAGGTATTAAGCCGATCCGCACCAGCGTTTATCACCCACAAACGGACGGTTTAGTTGAATGGTTCAATCGCACCCTCAAGAATATAATTTAAAAAATTCGTAAGTGAGGACGCACGTAACTGGGATAAATGGCTCGAGCCCTTGTTATTTGCAGTGCGAGAGGTCCCCCAAGCCTCCACGGGGTTCTCCCCGTTTGAATTGTTATACGGGCGTAAGCTGCGCAGCATTTTAGGTGTGCTGCGAGAAAATTGGGAGGATGGACCTTCACAGAGTAAAAACGAAATTCAGTACGTTATGGACCTGCGCGCAAAACTCCACACGCTCACCCACCTAACTCAGGAGAATTTGCGGCAGGCCCAGGAATGGCAAGCCCGCCTGTACAACAAGGGCACGCGCCTTAGAGAGTTCACTCCGGGAGATAAGGTACTCGTATTGTTGCCCACGTCGAGCTCCAAATTAATCGCCAAGTGGCAAGGACCCTTTGAGGTCACACGGCGATTCGGGGACGTCGACTATGAGGTAAGGCGAACGGACAGGGAGGGGGCGCTACAGATCTACCACCTCAATCTGCTTAAACTCTGGAACGAGGAGGTCCCCGTGGCGTTGGTGTCGGTAGTTCCGGAGAAGGCGGAGCTGGGGCCGGAGGTTCAAGAAGGGACATTGGCATCACGTACCTCTCCGGTCCCCTGTGGAGACCACCTCTCCCCGACCCAACTCACGGAGGTCGCCCAGTTGCAGGCCGAGTTTTCGGATGTGTTCTCGCCCCTGCCCGGTCGCACTAACCTCATAGAACACCACATAGAGACGCCCCCAGGGGTGGTAGTGCGTAGCCGCCCTTACAGGCTACCCGAACACAAAAAAAAGGTGGTTCGGGAAGAACTTCAGAGCATGCTCGAAATGGGCATCGTCGAGGAGTCCCACAGTGACTGGAGCAGCCCGGTGGTCTTGGTACCCAAGGCCGACGGGTCGGTCCGGTTCTGTGTGGACTATAGAAAAGTCAACGCGGTGTCTAAATTCGACGCGTACCCAATGCCTCGTATTGACGAGCTGCTCGATCGACTAGGCACAGCTCGCTTTTACTCAACACTGGATTTGACGAAGGGATATTGGCAGATCCCCTTGACTCCATTATCCCGGGAGAAAACGGCCTTTTCCACACCGTTCGGCTTACACCAATTTGTCACACTTCCTTTTGGGCTGTTTGGGGCGCCCGCTACGTTTCAGCGGCTGATGGACAGGGTCCTCCGGCCCCACGCCACCTATGTGGCCGCATATCTTGATGATATTATCATCTATAGTAACGACTGGCAGCGGCACCTGCAACACCTGAGGGCCGTCCTTAGGTCACTGAGGCGGGCGGGTCTCACTGCCAACCCGAAGAAGTGTGCGATTGGGCGGGTGGAAGTACGGTACCTGGGCTGCCACTTGGGCAACGGGCAGGTGCATCCCCAAATTAATAAGACAGCAGCGATTGCGGCCTGCCCGAGGCCCAAGACCAAAAAGGGGGTGAGACAGTTCCTGGGGGGGGGCTACTATCGTAGGTTTATACCTAATTATTCGGACGTCACCAGCCCGCTGACTGACCTCACTAAAAAGGGGGCGCCAGATCCGGTCCAGTGGACGGAGCAGTGCCAGCGGGCTTTCTCTGAGGTAAAGGCTGCACTGTGTGGGGGGCCACTATTACACTCCCCTGACTTTTCTCTCCCTTTTGTGTTGCAGACCGACGCATCGGACAGAGGGCTGGGGGCTGTGTTGTCCCAGGAGGTGGAGGGGGAGGACCGCCCCATCCTGTACATCAGCAGGAAGCTGTCGGTGCGTGAGGGGCGCTACAGCACTATTGAGAAGGAATGCCTGGCGATCAAGTGGGCAGTCCTCGCCCTCCGTTACTACCTGCTGGGGCGCCCTTTCACCCTCTGTTCAGACCACGCGCCCCTCCAGTGGCTCCACCGCATGAAAGATGCCAACGCGCGGATCACCCGTTGGTATCTGGCACTCCAACCCTTCAATTTCAAGGTGGTCCACAGGCCGGGGGCGCAGATGGTCGTGGCGGACTTCCTCTCCCGTCAAGGGGGGGGGGGGGGGGGGGGGGTCGGCTGCGGGACGGACGGGCGCCCGGCCTGAGTCGGGCGGTGGGGGTATGTGGCAGCGGGGGTGTGGTCAAGCGCCGGTCTGTGACAGGAGGGCGGAGCCAGGGAAGGTGAGTGGCAGAATCACTACACCTGACGGTAATTAACCTGTGTTTGTGTGTCTTCCCAGTACCGCGCCCTATTTAAGGAGGCAGAGGGAGAGCAGAGGAGAGCTCTTCCCGGGACAAGAACACATGTGTGTGTGTATTTACCCGAATATAACTGTTGTTATACTGAAAAGTCTGGCAATAAAAGCCTATTCTTACCTGAAGCTTTGTCCTGCCGTCCTCTGTGCTCCACCCACACCTAAGAGAGCTCTACAGTCATATTCTGTTTTATTTACATTTTACACAGCTTCCCAATTTTTTGGAAACAGGGTTATCCATATAAACATAATAGACTCCAAATAAATATATAAATATTCCTCCATAGTTATCAGTCACAGCTACGCCAGTTTAGTAATCTATAATTTTTCTAAGTGTAGTCCAAAATACGTTTCCCATTCTTACTGCATCTCCTAAATTTCATGTTCATTTTAAACAGTTGAGGAAAGTGTTCTATTAAACAAAGAGCAGGCAGACCTGTGTGGTGAGTTGAGTGGTGTGTGAGAGGGAAGCGGTGGTCGCTGGTTCAACTGTGAGCGTGAGAGTTACTGTAGGTAGCAGTGCTGGAGAATCATATAACAGAGGCTCGATCTTCACATTGAACCTCGTCTCCTCCTCCTCTACCTCCTCTTCCTGTTCCATAGGCCAGTCCTCATTGTCTGACTCTCCTGCACACAGCCAACATGTCGCTTACTATAGCACTCCATTATAACCATTATTTTTCTCATTATTATTTCCAGCTTTAATGCCTGTCACAGGCACACTCTTTGGTCATGAGTGAAGATCGGTGGTCTTGGAACACATCACGCAACACACTCACCGTCACTTTAGTGCCACTGTGACCAAAGACCGTCAGCAGCAAAGTTTTGGCAGTTTTAATTAAAATCTCAGTGTGAATAGGACGCTGTAGGATTACACAAAACTCACAGGACAGCTATAGGGGCCTTTCACATGACATCATCGTAACTGCAAATTCATTTATGAGGCCATGTTGCTGGGCAAGCTATGTTTGAGACAACGACCGGCACAAGTGTACACGAGTGACTGTAAGCCCAATTCAGTAAACATCTACATCTAAAAGAACAATGCCAGAGACTTTGGATGTAATAACAGATGTGGTTATGACAGCCAAAGTAATGAGAGTGCTTTTGGATGTGATAACAGATGTGGAGATGAGCCTGGTTTAACTTTTCACTGCTTCCTGGTGAACCCAGAAAGATGAGAAAAATGGCAAGCTGCAGTTAAACAGGAAGACTGGATGACAAAGCATTCCCGTGTGTGTGGAGAACATTTTATATCAGGTTAATATGAAAGTTCTGTGCACCTGTTATTTCTCCTAATACTTTCTAGCTCAAGGCCAGTTATAAAAAAAAAAAATCCCATAGATCTAGCCTCAGCATACTCAAGTTAACACTCAACAAGTCCGCAAGTTGGCGTAACATGTGCAGACCCCAAAGAAAACATTCCCTCAACTTAGAATTCCTATTCAGGAATTCAGGATGGTCTTCTCAACTCTGATTTCAGGCAGTGCCATCCAATCAAAATAGCTTTGATTTTCCAACTGAAGTCGTGTTATTTGCCCGAGTGAGACATTTCCCCACACTCACCAGGCTCGCTGCTGGTTTTCTCCGTGGTCAAATGTGACAAGGGCGACTGAGGTCGCGAGTCTCCACTCAGTGAGTAACTGTGCTCGGCCTGGATGTGAGGAGGTGGGGGAGAGGCCGGGCTCAGTTCCTCCTCCACGTCAATCATTCCGCTCCTCCCTGACAGGAAGGGGTCGCTCAGCAGCTGGCCCAGCAGGGCCTCCTGAGACAGGTCATCCAGGAGCTCAGTGAAGTGCTACACATCAAGAGACAGAGGTTCAGAAGTGATGCAAGGAAGCACATACAGAGACAACAACACAACCACCAGTATGTGAATATGAACAGAAACAAAATAAGAAGAGATAACAGCAGTTTAAAGAAATGAAAGTGTAGGGAAAATTTTTTTAAAAATATAAAAAGATATGCATTATTAAAATTAAGTGCTGAACTGAATGTAAATGGCAGAAACTGAATTAATTGCCTCTAAAGAATTTACAATTTACACAAAGATTCACAATCAAGTGCCTCTCCCATGACAATCCAACAAAACCTTAAAAAGTAGGATATGGGCAATTCCATGTAAATGTCAACCTCACCATGCAAAAATAAAGCAACATGTAATACATCAAAACCACTCCCAGAGATATCACCTAGGCCTGTATTTTACAGATGTGAATAAGTTGAACCAATTTGTAACCAACCTAATATGTCACTGTCAGTCTTTCTTTCTTATAATGTAAAACCCAAGCTAAAATCAACTTTGATCATGTACAATTCTATATTATTGCCACAAGCCACAGAAATGTATGCTAAAATCCACAAAACAGCAAAACAATAGCCATCCTAAATATTATTTAAGAACTTTGATAGTTTTAGCTGATATTTAGAGAGTTTTTCAAAGGGTTATGGTGGTTTAATTGCTGATTTTCTAAACATATGCCATGTCTATTTCAGACGCGTCACATCCATAACGGAATTTCGTCACATCCATAACGCTGACTTTTCCTTCTGAAACTCTGCATGAAATACAAAATATTTTAAACAAAGATTTTTTAATATTCACCTTGGACCCCTCTATCAAATGGATATCTCCATTTCGACATTAGGTTTACAATTTCACAGAGTTTGATAAAAATGTACAGTCACCCAAGAAAAGTGATACTTTTTCTGTCACATCCATAACACATCTTTTATTGGCATTTTCTGGCATGCCCTAGATGTACTATGGGAATTGTTCTTGTTCTATCACTTCTCCAGTATGGTACAGCCTTAAAATATGCAACACCTGTTTAAATACTGGGAGACAATAAAACATGCACTGGGTCATTTGTTGCCATTTTGAGTTCAAGTGTCACGTCCATAACGCTGGAATTGCTCATATCAGAGTTTGTTAGGAAACTGCTGCACATCAAATAGGTAGTTTCATGTGTTGAATTCATTTCTTAAAATTACTACATTTCATTAAATGTAGAAATGAGCTGAGACTTTTGAACAATTAGTTCTCTGTAGATTCTCGCTGTTGTCTTTTTGTCATACTACTTTGTAGGAGATTGAAAAGTCTGGAAAGCCAAACAAATTCTGCTGAAAATGTGTGAAGAACTTTTGGGGGGGTTTTTGGCAGGAAATGATACAATTACATAAAGCATCGAAAGCTTATGATGGTGCGTTATTTGATGATGCATCTTCATAATATACACCTTTATTCTCAAAGTTGAGAAAACACTCCTTCACACCGACAGGGGTTCTCCTGTCCTGGTTCACTGCAGAGCCAGATGCACTTACTTGAATTACACCCTATACAGTGAAAGTGGTTAAACCCGCTGTCGAGACAAGCCGACTTTCACGCCACCAATAGGAGGCCATCTAATCTCACTTAGACACCTCTTTTCCATCAAGGCAGTTCAAGGACCAGTTTGGAGCCGGTGCCCAATCTCAAATCAGTTCTTCCTGTTTTGACAGCCAAAAGAACTGGTTCTTTGTGGCTCTCGAACACAAAAACTGGTTCCAGAATGGCACCAACATTTTGCTGTTGAACCAAGAAGCTCTTCCGTTAGGGGTTGGAGGTGAGATTATCATGACCATAGCGTTGCACAAGCCACGTGCAAGGGATGGGTAGGCGTGATGCCTTGCTCATCCAACATTAGCTACAGAATGGCAAGATGCCCAAGAAGACTTGCCATGATGATATGATTGTGACCAACAAGATCAATTAAAACCTTTTTTTCCTTTTTTTAAAAGGTTCTTAAAAAAAATCCATAGTACCGCACATAGTCTAACTAACCCAAAAAAGAAAAGGTCTTTGGTCCTCAAAGCAACATTTGTAAAGAGATGATGTAGTCCACCATATTGTTATTATTGCGCTTGGCGTTAATGTCGCGGGGAAAGAGTCGTTGTATATAGCGACGTAATAGCGTGCCTCTATGGTGACTCTAGCCAGTGGAAAAGCAAACTAGGAGGTTTGCAAGTGGAACCGACCCTGAACTAGCATCAGCACCAATCCAGAATTAACAACTAGTTCACATTAGTGTAAAGGGGGTATCTGTACAATCAGCAAGCTTGAGCTCTTCCTCAGATATCTGGTTGGAAACTACACACTTTCTTCTCTCTCTCCACCCTCCCTCCGTAATTGAAGCCACATGTTTGACTCCTTGCCACCTTTTACAGCTCACAGCAAGTCTCTGCTGCTTTCTTGATATTTCCCCTCATTCCAGTTCCCTTACACACTTTATAAAATTGTTTCATTTCCTTAGTGTTTCTGCTTCTGTAACTGATCTTATTCCCAAATCTCAGTATTTAGCCCCTGCATGCTAATACAGAATACTTTTCCTGTGTAAGGTGTAAAATATTCTACAAGTTGGATCCCAACAGCATCGCTGTCGATTTGTAAAAACACCACTTTTAATTTCTAACTTATTTCCCAATGAACCCAGGGACACTGCGTCTCTGCCACTAGGTGTGTTGCTTCACTCGGTCAAGTTTGCAGGTCTGTTATAGTAAAAAGCTCATTTGTTTGACCTGTGGCCTGAGCTAGACCAATCAATCTGCTCTTGTTGGCTGTACCCCCATTACCCCTCTCTTGGCTTCAGATGGCTGTGGTAAATCTTGGAAATATGTCTGAAGCAATTCTGTCTTGAGTCTTGGATTATTTTAAAAAGATTATTTCCTGTGAATAATTCTAGTCTTTTGTATATGATTATAACATTGAAGAACATCCAACAGAATCATTCCAAAGTTTCAAGACATGGAGCAAAGGACTGTTCTCAGTTAACAAACCAGTTCAACCAAACTCATCCCATCTCAGGAATTCCACCTCAACCTTCACCAGTTTGCCCGTACAATGACAACATAAAAATCTCCTGAGGCATTAATTTATGTAATCCAGT
Organism: Neoarius graeffei; assembly: GCF_027579695.1. NCBI lineage: Eukaryota > Metazoa > Chordata > Actinopteri > Siluriformes > Ariidae > Neoarius > Neoarius graeffei. The sequence goes on along the minus strand of NC_083589.1, from coordinate 18,143,456 downwards.
TGAGGTTAAGAGACATGGCCTTGATGGTCTACCAGAGAAACCTTGCAAAAATGCCTACTAAACAGATGGGTTCTGAGGCATGCAGCTGGGGTGCAAACTGGATGATGGTGCTTCGGCTTGTCCTGACTTGTTTGAGGGAAGCAAATGCTTTTACAGGATGAGACAGAGAGATAAGTGGACCAAGAAAAGTTTCTCTCGTGGTATCAAATCAAGTACACACATGAGTTCAAGACTGTTCAAGTCATAAATGCTCTGTCTGGCTTTTTCCAGCTTTATCATGACTCACACACCAGACCTTGTAAAAGCAGCTCCATCTGCTCAGGCATGTGCGCATGCATGCACACACACACACACATTCTTATACATCTCTCTTTGTGGGGACTCTAATATAATACATTCCCTAGCCCCTTAGCCTAACCTTAACAATCACAACCAAATCCTTAACCCTAACCTAAACCTGGTTCTAACCTGAACCCTAAAACTGAGGTCTTTATCCTCAAACAGCTCTTTAAAAAAACTGAGGACTGGCCAAAATGTCCTCATTTCCCAAAAACATCCCAACTCTGCTGGTAAAACATATTCCGGTCCTCAATATGCATCAAGTACAAGCACACACTTTAAGAAAATATCTGGTCATTTTAACTGCATCATCTCTCACAGCTGTATCTGAATATTATTACACTACACTCCCTCGTGGGGGCAACATACTGCCCAAGTTAAAAAAGATGCTGGTTCACAGCATCCTGCCTTTAAATTTAAAATAGTCAGTGCTGAATAAACTATTACCACTTTTCGACCAACAAGGAATGGGTTACATTCTTGTTCACACACCAAATTTAAAACCATTCAGAGCATTGAGACCAAAAATAAATTGGTTCAGAACCTGAAAAGTTGGTTCCCAGCTAGAACTGAAATATAACTGGTTTTTCCAGCACAAACTGTGACATTAGTGGGCGTGTCAGTTTGGAGAGGAAGCAGAGCACAGCAATGGAGAACACAATGAAAAAGGACATCTTCCGGGGGGGGACCAAAAAAAAAAGAGGACCGAAAACAAATATCCGCAAAAACAGAAAATCTCACAGGTAAAATCAATGCACACTGCCATCTTGCTACTACATGAACCTCTGTTCATAACGCATCCTTGAGAATGGTTCCACTCAAATGTGGTGAAAACGTTTGCCAGTTCACTATCTGGCACCAAGGTTCAAAGAATACTGAATGGAACCAGTTCAAAAACCTGCTCCCTGTTGGTCGAAAAAAGGTATCGATGACAATATATTTGCCAACAGGCACCTGAAAAGGTCTGTGGTTCCTAGGGGTGAACAATATAGCATCACATCTTGACATTTCAACACACGATAAAATACATCAGGTATGAAAATGTTTGAGATTTTGCAAACAAATTGGCAACAAACCAGTCCATAATGATAGAAAAAGTATTTAAATTAGTGAAAGGGGTGATGTTCAAACCATTTTCGCATACAGTGACTCGGTTCCACGACTAATGATGTCTTCCATTTGTACTAGGAAGCTGAGATTTCCAAATTCCCAGATGGAATTATTAACTAGAACACCCCTTGAAGTCGGATTTCCGACTTGGAAAAATCAGAGAAACCTCACCAACCCTGACTTCAAAATCGAAGATGGCTGCTGTGTATATCAACAGTAGTGAAAACTGGAGTAATATATATATATATATATATATATATATATATATATATATATATATTTTGTTCATTAGCACTTCTGTCTTATTTGTCTCATTAAATCAGCTGTACACACAGTACTATCCAACATCTACCTATGGACATGCTGCTATGGTATTTGTATGTGCAAAATACCACGCAATGAACGGTTATCAACTGTTCTTGCTAACAAAGGCTCACCTGGATAGAACTGGTATTAGTTTTTGACTTGTATTGGAAGACGGTCGACTCGGATGTGAAGTCATTCCCAGCTCCAACTTCCACCTTCTGAGGGAAATGGAATGCAGCATAAGGCTGCATTTGACAAAAGGAAAAACGTTCCCTCAACTTTGAATTCCTGCTGGTGTACTCGGGTCTCCTCAAACCAGAGTTCAACAAGTGATGTCAAACCAACATGGCTGCTCACAGCATGAACAGTAAACAGAAGCAAAAGCTTACCTTTAAATGAGTTCTATTATATGCATGAGCATTTGCTTTAAAATCAACATACAAATAGATACACTGACTACACACGTCACTGTTTTGAGGAGGAAAATACACATCACCCATCAAAGCTAGCCTGATGCCAACATGGAGGTGTCTGTGTTTTTTTCCAACTTTGTAGCTTGAATGCATGAAGGTTGGAAATGACGTAATTCCGAGCTCCGAGGAAAGTCAAAAGCACCGTGACTGTGGTTGGCGCAAGTGATAATTAAGTAATGTATATGGTCATATCACACAATAAGAAAATAATATTGCCATATTGCCCAGCCTTGGTGCTTGTTTATTGGTAAAGCCAGTTGGTTAATGTCTTCCTCTAAAAGTAAGCTATTCTTAGCCACATTTAATGTGGGGGTGTAGTACAAGATTTTCAATTGGTCTATTAAACCCCAGTCCAAATGTACAGACCTATATCTGAGACAAACACACTAACCACTCTAAATTCATCTGGCAGACATTAACAGTCATTGGGAGTTATGAGGGAAGTTCTACTGGAGGTCATACAGCAATATGGTGTATGAGAGTGGTTAGTGTGATTTTAAGCAGACGGTCCTGCGTTATTACATTGACTACAAACGCCGGAGGTCTTAACTCTATCATTACAGAATTGCCTGTGAATGAGCTCCGTTATTACACACACAGGCTACTGACGAACACATGATGTAGCAAGACAATTATGGTGAATTATATGGCGCAGTGTGGAAAGGGGGTGACAGGAAGCTCTAAACAGGACGTCATCATTTTCCTTTTACAGTATGACAAATATAGAGCACAGTGGGGTTTTTTACTATATAAATAAAAATACCAAACAAATGAAAAACTGTGCTCGTTACTTTGTATACTGTAAATGAGGCTTAGGGCAGTGGGTTTATGGACTCTTGAGAGGTGTTAGATGAATGTAGGGAGAGAAGGCCTCCTTGTTCATGGTGTGTGAATAAGAAAGACAGCACAAGGAACTGTATGTGTGCTTGAAAAAGTAGAAATTTCTTATACAAGGCCATGTTGGTGTTATTGTTAATGGCAGAATTCAGAGGGCAGCGCATCTTTCTTCATCCCGGGACATATAAGGAGGAGGGAAGCAGAGTGGGGGAGGAACATGTGCCAAGTGGGTTGAAGCAAGAGCAGAAAAACAGATGCCAAGTAGATATACCACAACGAGTGTGCAACAGCACACACGCACAAACGTTCCGGGGCAAAGGTCATGCCTCTCATGCAAATTTATACCTTGGTCTTTATTCACTCTCTGACCTGGCATAGTGATATCGTCCAACACGTGTCCGTTCCATTTGGATTTCATCAGAGGTTTCTAAAGGTGAGCTCAAGCCCTACCCCTACTGCATCATTCTAACTCAGAGAATCTGTCTGAGAAATCACACACACACCTTTAATAGGAACTTGTTCTTGATTCGAAGATTCCTGTTCTTGGTTGGCAGGAGTGGAACCCAATGTGGTCTTCTGCTGTTTCATGCCGAGATGCTTTTCTGCTCATCACGGTTGTAAGCAATGATTATGCATGTTACAATATCCTTCCTGGCAGCTCAAACCAACCTGGCCATTTTCCTCTGACCCTCTTATCAACAAGGCGTTTCCACCCACAGAACTGTCACAGAATTGCTTACTCAATTTTTTTTGTTTTTCCACACCATTTGTATAAATTCTAGAGACTGTTGTGTGTGAAAACCCCAGGAGATCAGTAGTTTGAGATACTCAAACCAGGCCAGCTGGCATCAACACCCATGCCACAGTGAAACTCACAGAGATCACAATTTTCCCATTCTGATGATTAAAGTGAACATTACCTGAAGCACTTGATTTGTATCTGCATGAGTTTATGCATTGTACTGCTGTCAAGGGATTAGCTGATTAGCTAGCTGCATAAAACAGCAGGTGTATGGGTGTTCCTAATAAAGTGGCTAGTGAGAAACAGAGACAAAGACACAGTGAAAGAGATTTTGTGTGTGTGTGTTTATCCCATTCAAATTCCATGCCTTGAGACCTTGTTTTATTTGGAAAGAGGCCTTGTGCTTGTACAATGTCAGTAATTATCCCCTGCCCAAACGAAGTTTGGCGGGGGATACAGAAACGGGTTCTGGCTGTCCGTCTGGTCAACGTTTTATTTTCCAGGCCATATCTTTAAAACTACTGAAGATATTGTCATGAAACTTCATATACATATCAAGCAACATGTGAACTGGTGCCTTTTGCTAATTTTTCAAATTTTTACATTAAAAATAGATTTTGACTTAGTTTCTAAGAGCAATGTTCACTCTTACACGCCTTGCTCTTGGAGTGATCTTTGTTGGTCGACCACTTCTGGGGAGGGTAACAATGGTGTTGAATTTCCTCCATTTGTACACAATCTGTCTGACTGTGGATTGGTGGAGTTCAAACTCTTTAGAGATGGTTTTGTAACCTTTTCCAGCCTGATGAGCATCAGCAATGCTTTTTCTGAGGTCCTCAGAAATCTCCTTTGTTTGTGCCATGATACACTTCCACAAACGTGTTGTGAAGATCAGACTTCGATAGATCCCTGTTCTTTAAATAAAACAGGGTGCCCACTCACACCTGATTGTCATTCCATTGATTGAAAACACCTGACTCTAATTTCACCTTCAAATTAACTGCTAATCCTAGAGGGTCACATACTTTTGCCACTCACAGATGTGCAATATTGGATCATTTTCCTCAATAAATAAATGACCAAGTATAATATTTTTCTCTCATTTGTTTAACTCAGTTCTCTTTATCTACTTTTAGGACTTGTGTGAAAATCTGATGTTTTAGATCATATTTATGTAGAAATACAGAAAATTCTAAAGGGCTCACAAATTTTCAAGCATCTCTGTACATGTTAATAAGGTGACGTAGATGTGCCTTTTCACACTAAGAAATTTGAGAAATAAATTTTTCATGTTCCCATGGAAACAATTTCAGACTTAGCTCCTTAAGTTAGTCTTAGGGGTAGGTTTTGTTTCTGGAGCAGAACTTGAAAACTGAGTGGTATGGTCTTGAAAGTTGGTATGTATGTTGATTAATGTACAGTGGGGCAAAAAAGTATTTAGTCAGTCACCAACTGTGCAAGTTCTCCCACTTAAAAAGATGAGAGAGGCCTGTAATTTTCATCATAGGTATACCTCAACTATGAGAGACAAAATGAGAAAAAAAAAATCCAGAAAATCATATTGTCTGATTTTTAAAGAATTTATTTGCAAATTAATGCACGAGTCCAAGTCATCAGTGTCCAAGTCAAGTCAGAATGCAGTTGCATTCGGACTCGTAAATTGGAGCTGAGGACTCTGATTTTTTATTTATTTTTTGTAATATGCCAAATTATTATGGAATAAGATATTGAGATCTACATAAATTTTTGTACTAATTTCGTGCAAGTGTCACACATACGCGCCTTGGCACACGCTTCAAACAGCACGCGCGCGAAGCAGACTTCTCACGCACACACCGTAAACGACTCTCACCTGCACAGGATTAAGGCGCAATCAGCGCACCTATATAAAAACTGTGAAAACACACTGTGGCAGTTCGTATGGGTGGGTGGAGCACAGAGGACGGCAGGACAGAGATCAGGGTTTGAAATAGGGCTTTTATTGCCACACTCTTCGGTGAACAATATTTGTCTCGAACAGATAGACACACACACACGACAGGCGTCTTGTTCGGGGATGAGCCCCTCTGCTCTCGCTCTCCCTCCTTAAGTAGGGTGCGGTCACTGGGAAGACACACAAACACAGGTTAATTGCTCTCAGGTGTAGTGATTCTCCCACTTACCTTCCCTGACTCCGCCCTCCTGTCACAGACCGGCGCTTGACCACGACCCTGCTGCCACATACCCCACCGCCCGACTCAGGCCGGGCAGCCGTCCGGCCTGCAGCCGACTCCCCCCCCCCCCTTGACGGGAGAGGAAGTCCGCCACGACCCTCTGCGCCCCCGGCCTGTGGACCACCTTGAAATTGAAGGGTTGGCGTGCCAGATACCAACGGGTGATCCGTGCGTTGGCATCTTTCATGCGGTGGAGCCACTGGAGGGGCACGTGGTCCGAACAGAGGGTGAAAGGGCGCCCCAGCAGGTAGTAATGGAGGGCGAGGACCGCCCACTTGATCGCCAGACACTCCTTTTCAATGGTGCTGTAGCACCCCTCACGCACTGACAGCTTCCTACTGATGCAGAGGAGGGGGCGGTCCTCCCCCTCCACCTCCTGGGACAACACCGCCCCCAGCCCTCTGTCCGACGCATCGGTCTGCAACACAAAGGGGAGAGAAAAGTCAGGGGAGTGTAAAAGTGGCCCCCCACACAGTGCAGCCTTTACCTCTGAAAAAGCCCGCTGGCATTGCTCCGTCCACTGGACCGGATCTGGGCCCCCCCTTTTAGTGAGATCAGTCAGCGGGCTGGTGACGTCCGAATAATTAGGTATAAACCTACGGTAATAGCCAGCCAGCCCCAGGAACTGTCTCACCCCCTTTTTGGTCTTGGGCCTTGGGCAGGCCGCAATCGCTGCCGTCTTATTAATTTGGGGACGCACCTGCCCGTTGCCCAAGTGGAAGCCCAGATACCGTACTTCCACCCGCCCAATCGCACACTTCTTTGGGTTGGCTGTGAGCCCCGCTCGCCTCAGCGACCTAAGGACGGCCCTCAGATGTTCAAGGTGCCTCGGCCAGTCATTACTATAGATGATTATACCATCTAGATATGCGGCCGCAGAAGTGGCGTGGGGGTGGAGGACTCTATCCATCAGCCGCTGAAACGTCGCGGGTGCCCCAAAAAGCCCAAACGGAAGTGTGACGAATTGGTGTAAACCAAACGGTGTGGAAAAGGCCGTTTTTTCTCGGGATAGTGGAGTCAAGGGGATCTGCCAATATCCCTTCGTCAACTCCAGTGTCGAATAAAAGCGAGCCGTGCTGAGTCAATCAAGCAACTCATCAATACGAGGCATTGGGTACGCGTCAAATTTAGACACCGCGTTGACTTTTCTATAGTCCACACAGAACCGGACCGACCCGTCGGCCTTGGGTGCTCCAGTCACTGTGGGACTCTTCGACGATGCCCATTTCGAGCATGGTCTGAAGTTCTTCCCGAACCACCTTTTTTTTGTGTTCAGGTAGCCTGTAAGGGCGGCTACGCACTACCACCCCCGGGGGCGTCTCTATGTGGTGCTCTATGAGGTTCGTGCAACCGGGCAGGAGCGAGAACACATCTGAAAACTCGGTCTGCAACTGGGCGACCTCCGTGAGTTGGGTCGGGGAGAGGTGGTCTCCACAGGGGACCGGAGAGGTACGGGATGCCAATGCCCCTTTTTGAACCTCTGGCCCCAGCTCCGCCTTCTCCGGAACCACCGACACCAACGCCACGGGGACCTCCTCATTCCCGGGTTTCAGCACCACTGTGGCAGTTCGTATGGGTGGGTGGAGCACAGAGGACGGCAGGACAGAGATCAGGGTTTGAAATAGGGCTTTTATTGCCACACTTTTCAGTGAACAATATTTGTCTCGAACAGATAGACACACACACACACACACACACACGACAGGCGTCTTGTTCGGGGATGAGCCCCTCTGCTCTCGCTCTCCCTCCTTAAGTAGGGCGCGGTCACTGGGAAGACACACAAACACAGGTTAATTGCTCTCAGGTGTAGTGATTCTGCCACTTACCTTCCCTGACTCCGCCCTCCTGTCACAGACCGGCGCTTGACCACGCCCCCGCTGCCACACATACTTACTTTGCCAAGTATTGAGTTACATTGCTGACACATTACTGAGCCTTATTTCCTTGTTTGGTTTCCTGATCCCTGATTTCCTGTTTCTCCTCTTTGATTCTGCTGAGTCTACGATAGCCTGTTTGTGCCTCGCTCGACCTATTGCCTGTTTCATGATTTTGCCTGTTCTTAACTTAATAATAATAATCAAAATTATTATAATTATTATTACATTTATATAGCACCTTTCTCAAAACCCAAGGTCGCTTTACAATTATAAGGAAAGGGAGGAGGAAAATAAAAAGTCCATCAAATAAAAGGTCTGGATGTCATTCCAATGGTCTAGCAGCCACAGTCCCACCAAAAGGTGCACAAAAACAAGTCCCACACCACCTGCCCAGCCACCATGAAGCCGCCAGGCAACACCGCGCCATGGATCCACAAAGCGAGCACAGAAGCACCGCCATGCAGAGCGCTGGTATTTCTCAAACTACCTGCACAGCCACCACGATGCCACCAAGCAACATCGCCCGGAACACCGCGCCAAGCACAAATGCACCACCACACAGAGCGCTGGAGAACCCCAATGTTAAAATGAGCAATGAGCTCACTGCAGTCCATAGCAAGGAGCACAGGCATCACCCACAGCAAACCAATGCCTGGAGGGGAACCGATGCTCAAAACTGGGTCCAGAACTACACCACAACCGGTGGGCAAAACACAAACACAAAAAAGAAAAACAAGAGAGAAAATAAAATAAAAAGCTCTGGTAAGAAGCAGCAGTCAGAATGTGCACGGCGTACTCAACTGGAAATGGAAAACTGTAGCCTTACACTTGTATTAATAAACACACCTTCTGCACTTACAGCCATCTCCCAACCATCTCTGACAGAATACTTCGCACTTCCTGACAAAAAGAATGCACATTCACCTGTTCATACATCATGTTCAGGAACAAACTAATGTTAATGGTGTTAAAACTGCCACCGTCAAATGGTGCAGTTGGAGTCTTGTTCTTGGACTCTACCCCAATCAATAGTGGCCTCGACTCGGACTCGAAATTTTTTTTAATGACTTGGACTTGACTCACACTTGAACACTGGGGACTTGAGACTGGACTCAGACTCGAGGTTTAGCGACTTGACTACAACACTGGTGTCAAGTCAAGTTGACTGCTAGCAAGGCCATGTTTCAAAGGTTGTAGTTTGGTGGTACTGTTCATTTAAAAGTCAGAGTTGGAGCCAGACTGATAAATTCCTTGCTGAGATTTTTTTTTCTTTTGTTATGCTTATATACTGGGTTGCTCTAGCATTTAAAATCAAGAACACCATGATCTTGTTGGTAGTTAAAGGTTGGCGTGGTGGTCCATAAGACCACAACAATTTGGTTTACTCTGGACAGCAGCTGATGTGTTTTATCAATATGAGAAGAACGCAACATGGTATTGGGATTGTTCTGCACAATATAGCTGAATACAAGAGAATCAAAGGGAAGCAAGAGCTCATCTGAGAAAAGGAAACCCAAAAGTGATACAGCCAGACAGCTGAGTCAATGTCCAAAAGGACATACTGCCTTTGAAAAGAAGTTGAAGAACATGGTCAATGAGAGGATGGTATGTGGAGAACATTAGAACATCTGCCTTACAGGGCTTGGTAATCTGAGGTCATTGTGCATTATATTATGAGCGAGCTGCCATTTTGGAAACATTCATCACTTATTTAGTCAAGTGGGCAGTAGAGTTAGTCGACAGGGTTTCATGCAACCGTGTACCGAGTGTTCATTATAATGGGACGTTATTGTTCTGTGAAATGTGATCTCAATAACATGGATGTTGGTGTCAAATGGGTTGAAGCTGCTAATCTCCTGGGATTTTCACACAAAGGTTTCTGGAGTTTTCATAGAAGGGTGGGGGGGACGGGACCATCCAGTGAGGGGCAGTTCTGTGGACAGAGAAGACTGGTTTGAGTGGACAGTAAAGGCCAATTTATGCTGACAACGCAGTCCTCGCAGATGGCGTCGCAGATGGCGTCTGCGTAGCCCCCCCTTGGCAGACGCTCTGCGCGCACCTCCCAAAAATTGTGACCACCGCAGAAGCCTCGCAGACAGCGTCGCAGACAAGAGGGCTCTGATTGGTCCACTCTACATCCGCTGTACACGCACTTCCGCTTCCCTACTTTCCCGGTTTGGTTTGTTTTCACTACCGCCATTTTTAAAAACACGAGCGAAGATGGAGCAGCACGAAGAGCGGTTGATCGAGGAAGTGAGGAAGTACGTACATCTATACGACTCCAGTTCTAGTCATTATAAGTAACCGGAGGATAAACACTCCACTAACCACACCCACCAACTACTCCTAGCGATTTCGTGACTTCGCGCCCCCTTGCGTTGTGGCAGTGAATAACATCGCGCATGCCTATTACTCCCCGCTCAACGATAAATTACAACTGTCTGCGAAAAGCTATCTGCGAAAGCCTTGTCGCAAGAGCATGCAGAGGCCCTAAGGATATACTAACTCAAATAACTCTACAATTGTGGTGAGCAGAAAAGCATCTCAGAATGTACACCATGACAGCAACAGTAAAAGACCATGGTCCTGTTTGCCAAGACCAGGAATTTTTGGCTACAGTGTGCACCCACTCAAACTGGACCCTGGATAGTGAGTGTATGCTTATTATGCTTAAACACACAACACAAAGATAAACATTAATAAAGTCACTGTGGAGAACGACGAAGACATTCTAACTTCAACTATAGCTCCATACATTAAAACACACAGTGTTATTACACTGTGGCTTGAAAATCTGTAGATGCTCTACCCATTTATCTGCAAATTGTACACAGGCTTTGAATGACTTCATATTAACCAAACGATTAACCAAATGAAAATTACACACACCAGAAATGTAAAAGGAAGTAGCATGTTTAGATCATTACTCCATTCTGCTTGGGAAGAAAAGACTAATTTTGCATATATACAGCTGATGTCTCCCTTGACTTGCTTTGAAACCAGTCCTTAAAACCAACAATGAAACAGCTAACCATTTCAGCTCTCATGGCATGTGTGGCATGTAACCAAAGATGTAACCCTAACAAAATGGCAGAATGATCCCACAGCACCATCTAGATACCTTGCTCTTATTCAGGACATGACTCCAGTTTGGCTCAGACTCAGATGCTCAGTACAGCCATCACAGAGTCTGAAATCCATTCTACACTTTAGTTGGCTACAAGCTTCAAACAAACATCGCGATCTGATTATATTTGTATACACAGATACACAAACTACATGGCCAAAAGTATACAGACAAGCGTATGGATAACAAATCCCCACAGTCAGTCACACCCCAAAATCTAGCGGAAACCCTTTTCAGAAGAGTGGCACTTATAACAAGAAAGGGAGGACTAAATCTGGATAAACTTTTGAACGTTCAATTGTGTTTTGTTGGCAGCAATTAATGGTGAGTTATTGGGATACCAGAAATATTTCATGTTGACGCATACAGTGATACCACTAAATGTTTGTGATTGGTTGTTACAACGTCAGTCTAAACGCCTCTTCCTGTAAAAGCATGTGGATTTGGGCCATGTGCAGTGATAAATGTACCAGACACCCTTGCAACAGCTAGAAGTCTGGCTTGCCGCACTAATTTGGCTCTGCCCATGAGATTTGTTTGGGTTGAAATGCGTGTCATCATGACTTCCATTGTAAGGAATTTGTGTGCAAGATAAAAGGAGCCAGTTCCATGACAAAACTCATGTTGGTTCTGGATTCAGAGTATCTCTCAGTTTCCGTTCCCCCCAGCAGAGACAAACACATGGGTTTAAAATGTAAAGGGAAGGACAGTGGGGGTTGTAAGATTTTGGAGACCCAAGGAAAGGTCACAGTGGTGAAAGTCCAGGCCTTACACATCAAATGCAACACTAAGTAACTATAAACTTAAGGCAGTGTATATTTAGCCTTACTGCAGACCATGAAGGTAGCCAAGGGCATGAGCAGGAGTAATCAATCCCAAAAACAACATTCTTCGCTTGAAAACACAAGTTGGCAGAACACCGGGAATTTTAATGAAACTATATCATGTTAAACTGATGTAAGACAAAAAAGAAGCAATTTTATAGATAACAACCAACCACAGACTTATGCGTCAAATCAGCGCTACAAAAATAAAAGAAAGTAAGGGACAGGGAACAACGTTAATAAGAGGTCTATTGTCAAACAAGAAGCACTTGGACCATTTTACATTCCCACAAGCAATAACTTCTAAATTTATCCACAACTCACCTTTTCTTTGCTCATGGTATATTCACAATAAGTCAGAGCAAGCGAGAGTGAGAGAAAGTGAGATGGCTACAGAGGGCAGGCCACACAGAGGAAAATGAGCTCATGTAACAAGTGTGTGTGTGTGTGTCTAAAGGTTTGTTCTCATGAAGGTAAAGGGCAGAGGCAGGCTCAGATTGCAGCATCCTATCCAATGTTGTGTCACAGTGTAGCAGCTACCTCGGACACGTTCTTGCCTTCATTCACACTCCCAGCTCCAGAAATAATTATTAAACAAATGTATCATGTCAGTATTACATCTATAGGTAGATTTACTGTAGCTGCTAATGAATGAACTGCTAACACTCAAATCTTTATGCGTATATAAACTTAAGTCTTAAAATCATGGACTTCATGTGCTTTTAGTGCAAGCAGTGTGTTTGCACCGGGAAAACTGACAACACACAGGATACTCAGTATGAATTTTCACATTATACACATCAGCTTCAGCATGAACATGGAGGACAGAGAAGGAATGTGTGTGAAAGTGAGTGTGAGCATGTGAAGGGGGGTTTGAAGGACACCAGTGAGGCGCAGTAGCTCCCCGAAGCCCTAGGCTGAAGGAAAACAGGCAAGGCTATGTCCACCCAACCCACAGGGAGCAGGACATAAGACAGACAGCTCTGTAACGAGAGGCCTGTCCTTGCCCACACGCAGCATGAAGAAGGCTTTTAATACAAGTGTGTCAGCACAGCAGCACGTTCTCTTCACCTCTTTCACCATGAACACACATTATTTAATCCCTATTTGATCTTTATGAGGATTCATCAATACATACCTGCTGCATTAATGCTACTATTATACCTAAAGGTGAAAATTAAACTCCACAGTTAAAAGGAATATCTTTTTCAGGTATACAACAGTGTGTGTAACCCAAAAACATTGTATCATGTTAAGTGTATTTAAGGCTGAGCTCTTCACTTTGACACAGATTCTCTTAGTGACATATGATCCAAATATCAAGAAGCTCCACACATTTACAATGATGTGCAAACACTAATATATTGGAATATCAAAAAAGAAAGAGAAAAAAAAAGAAACAGCCACTGAGGTTGTTTCGTCACTTTTCTACTTGTAGAGCACAATGGATTCAGCAAAGTGCCAAATGGTCCTCCATTATTCATAAGGTTCTATAAATCTGGTGAAAATGAATCAAGGCTGCATGATCAAGTTTTCTCAGTCAGTGCTATCCATGTTACCTGAACATGCCTGCACAAGTGTGGTGTATTTTTATACCTTTTTACACAATGTAAGGCTGGGTGGTTTATTTCACAGCTACAATTTTGCTGAGACATCTTCATTCTCTCTCCCGCTTTCTAAATCTGCTCATCACTATGGAACACTGGATAAGGCCACCCTAGGGTGACCAGATTTCCCTAGTCTGAAACCGGGATACTTTTGCGCGCGACCATGCTCGTGCTCGCACACCTTTTTTTTTACGTAAACGTGACAGAGAGGTGCTCTTATCATTTTGTTGAAGCTCACATTTATCAACATCTCACATGAAATAAAACAAACAGGCATTTTGTTATCTAGTAGCATAGTGGTATACAGATCAGTTAAATTATGGTCAAACAACAGATTTTGTAATGGCTGAGAATAGGCCAGGCTATGTCCATAGGCCAAATTTAAACTGATTTATTTCACCTGTTTGTGAGAACACCAAGAAGAATGCATATGCACATGTAGGCTATATCTCTAAAATTGTATGCACTATAGCATGAACTTAAAAAGTAGATATGTGACCTCAACATAGCCTAGGTTAGAATCAACCTTACTAACCATTCCCCACAACTGAATGAATAAAGCAAGAAGATGTGTACAAAAGTGAACACTTTAATGGAAGGTGCAACAAGCTGTTCAATATGGCCAAACTGTCAGAATGGTATGTTAAACAGAAACAAAAAAGAGACAAGTGATTTGAGAATATATACTACGGAAGCCGAGAGAGGCCCTTCATATAATCGTTTTTTTTTATTCACCTTGTTATCCTGAGATAACGTCAGGATCTCGAGAAAACAATACAACTAATTCGAGATCTCGAGAAAACAAAACCGTTATTCCGAGATCTCGAGTAAACAGCTGAGAAATGGTTCATTCAGGTGCGCCAAGAGACTTGTGATATGCTAACTTTGGGGCTATTTCTCATTCTGTATAGATGCAACTTTGGTCATTACAATGTCTGGAATAATCGATCACCTAATAAGGCAATATTTTGATCAGGGGTTGACACAGGGAGAATATTGCATTAAGTCTTTTAATAAGGGATAATTTCAAAATTAGTCCGCGGCACCTCCGCAGAAGACTGTCCCGGCTTCGTCTCTACCGACGGAGATACAGTGATCCAGCTGAGATCATGAAATAATTGTTTTGTTTTCTCGAGATCATGAAATAATGGTTTTGTTTTCTCAAGATCTCGAATTAGTTGTGTTGTTTCCTCGAGATCCTGAATTAATTATGTCGTTATCTCGGGATAACAAGGTGAATAAAAAAAGATTATATGAAGGGCCTCTCTCAGCAGTAAAGGAGGAGAGGGGCGACAGCCCGAGGAAAGCCCCCACAGGAGCGCACAGCATTTGCAACATAGGCTACCCAACTCAGTACAGGAACAAAGCACTTACAGTGTGTGCAGTAGGCTTCGTGCGCATTGTTCTGCACCTCTCGGAGGAAGGGGTAGGTGCCTTGTAAATCTTTGGAAAAGGTACATTTTCTTTTCGGCATAATTGCTGCGGCATTACTGCTGCTAGCTGCTAGACAAAGAACATTTGCGCCAGTTAATGTTTATTTTATTGTTGCATGGCAACACGTTCTGTTGTCTGGAATAATGTGGCTAAATAAACACCCATGCCACAGGGCCAGGGGGCAGTAACCAGGAAAGTTTGCGATTCCTGTCAATTCATCAAAATAGTAAATGCAGACATTTCTCCGCTAATGATTCCCACGTTGCTCAGTAGCAAACGTCGCGAGTGGCGAAAACCGGGACATATCCGTATCCCGACAGACTTTTGTCGGGACTCGGGACACACAACCCCAAATCAGGACGTCTGGTCACCCTAGGCCACCCCCTTCTCTTAGAATTTTAACATCTGGCAGAAAGTTCCAGATCTGTGGGTGCCAGGACGCCATTTTATTAGATAGATAGATAGATAGATAGATAGATAGATAGATAGATAGATAGATAGATAGATAGATAGAAACAAAACACACACACACAAACGTGTATATGTGTACACACACACGTGTATATGTGTACACACACACGTGTGTATATGTGCACACACACGTGTGTATGTGTACACACACACACGTGTGTATGTGTACACACACGTATGTGTATGTGTACACACACGTATGTGTACACACACGTATGTGTATATGTGTACACGTGTGTATATGTGTACCACACACACACGCGTGTATATGTGTAACTAACACACACACACACACGTGTGTATATGTGTACACACACGTGTATATGTGTACACACACGTGTGTATGTGTACGTACACACACACACACACACGTGTGTATGTGTACACACACACGCATGTGTATATGTGTACACGTGTGTATATGTGTACCACACACACGCGTGTATATGTGTAACTAACACACACGTGTGTATATGTGTACACACGCGTGTGTATACAGGGAGTGCAGAATTATTAGGCAAATGAGTATGTTGACCACATTACCCTCTCTATGCATGTTGGCCTACTCCAAGCTGCATAGGCTTGAAAGCCTCCTACCAATTAAGCATACCAGGTGATGTGCATCTCTGTAATGAAAAGGGGTGTGGTCTAATGACATCAACACCCTATATCAGGTGTGCAAAATTATTAGGCAACTTCCTTTCCTTTTGCAAAATGGGTCAGAAGAGGGATTTGACGGACTCAGAAAAGTCAAAAATAGTGACATATATTGCAAAGGGATGGAGCACTCTTAAAATTGCCCAGCTTTTGAAGCGTGACCATCGAACAATCAAGCGCTTCATTCAAAATAGTCAACAGGGTCGCAAGAAACGCGTTGAAAAAAAAAGGCGCAAACTAACTGCCCGTGAACTGAGGAAAGTCAAGCGTGAAGCTGCCAAGATGCCACTCGCCACCAGTTTTGCCATATTTCAGAGCTGCAACATCACTGGAGTGTCAAAAAGCACAAGATGTGCAATACTCAGGGACACGGCCAAGGTAACAAAGGCTGAAAAATGACCACCACTGAACAAGACACACAAGATGAAACGTCAAGACTGGGCCAAGAAGTATCACAAGACTGATTTTTCTAAGGTCTTATGGACAGATGAAATGAGAGTGAGTCTTGATGGGCCAGATGGATGGGCTCGTGGCTGGATCAGCAAAGGGCAGAGAGCTCCAGTCCGACTCAGACACCAGCAATGTGGAGGTGGGGTACTGGTATGGGCTGGTATCATCAAAGATGAGCTTGTGGGACCTTTTCGGGTTGAGGATGGCGTCAAGCTCAACTCCCAGTCCTATTGTCAGTTTTTGGAAGACACCTTCTTCAAGCAGTGGTACAGGAAGAAGTCACCATCCTTCAAGAAAAACATGATTTTCATGCAGGACAATGCTCCATCACACGCATCCAAGTACTCCACAGCATGGCTGGCCAGAAAGGGTCTAAAGGAAGAAAGATTAATGACGTGGCCTCCTTGTTCACCTGATCTGAACCCCATAGAAAACCTGTGGTCCCTCATCAAATGTGAGATCTACAAGGAGGGGAAACAGTACACATCTCTGAACAGTGTCTGGGAGGCTGTGGTTGCTGCTGCATGCAATGTTGATCGCAAACAGATCAAAACACTGACCGAATCCATGGATGGCAGGCTTTTGAGTGTCCTTGTAAAGAAAGGCGGCTATATTAGTCACTGATTTGTTTTTTTGTTTGTTTTTGAATGCCAGCAATGTATATTAGTGAATGTTGAGTTGTTATATTGGTTTCCCTGGTGAAAATAAATGAGTGAAATGGGTATATGTTTGTTTTTTGTTAAGTTGCCTAATAATTATGCACAGTTATAGTCACCTGCACACACAGATATCCTCCTAAGATAGCTAAAACTAAGAAAGCCCTACTCCAACTTCCAAAAATACTCAGCTTTGATATTTATGAGTCTTTTGGGTTCATCAAGAACATAGTTGTTTTTCAATAATAAAACTAATCCTCAAAAATACAACTTGCCTAATAATTCTGCACTCCCTGTATGTGTAACACACACTCGTGCGTATATGTGTACACACACACACGTGTGTATATGTGTAAATACACACACGTGTGTATGTGTACACACATACGTGTATATGTGTAACACACACGTGTTATACACACATGTGTAATACACACGTGTACACACACGTGTGCATATGTGTACACACACACACGTGTGTATATGTGTACACGCACATGCGTGTATATGTGTACACACACGCATGTGTATATGTGTACACACGTGTGTATACGTGTACCACACACACGCGTGTATATGTGTAACTAACACACACACACACGTGTGTATATGTGTACATACACACACACACACGTGTGTATATGTGTACACACACGCGTGTGTATATGTGTAACACACACTCGTGTGTATATGTGTAACACACACTCGTGTTTATATGTGTACACACACACACGTGTGTATATGTGTAAATACACACACGTGTGTATATGTGTAAATACACACACGTGTGTATGTGTACACGCACATGCGTGTATATGTGTACACACACGCATGTGTATATGTGTACACACGTGTGTATTTGTGTACCACACACACGCGTGTATATGTGCAACACACACACGCGTGTATATGTGTAACTAACACACAAACACGTGTGTATATGTGTACACACACGCGTGTGTATATGTGTAACAGACACTCGTGTGTGTATATGTGTACACAGACACACGTGTGTATGTGTACACACACACGTATATGTGTAACACATGCGTGTATGTGTAACACACACACACACACACACACGTGTGTATATGTGTACACGCACGTGTGTGTATATGTGTACACGCACACGAGTGTATTTGTGTACACACACACACAAGTGTGTATATGTGTACACACGTGTGTATGTGTACACACACAGACACGTATGTATGAGTACACACATGCATGTATATGTGTACACACACGCATGTGTATATGTGTACACACGTGTGTATATGTGTACCACACACACGCGTGTATATGTGTAACACACACGTATGTATGTGTACACACACGTGTGCATATGTGTACACACACACACACGTGTGTATATGTGTACACGCACATGCGTGTATATGTGTACACACACACGCATG
Source organism: Neoarius graeffei (assembly GCF_027579695.1). NCBI lineage: Eukaryota > Metazoa > Chordata > Actinopteri > Siluriformes > Ariidae > Neoarius > Neoarius graeffei. Next base: position 18,124,915 of record NC_083589.1, on the reverse strand, counting down.
TGTATATGTGTACACACGTGTGTATATGTGTACCACACACACGCGTGTATATGTGCAACACACACATGCGTGTATATGTGTACATACACACACACACGTGTATATGTGTACACACACGCGTGTGTATATGTGTAACACACACTCGTGTGTGTATGTGTGTACACACACACGTGTGTATATGTGTACATACACACACACACACGTGTGTATATGTGTACACACGCGTGTATATGTGTACACACGCGCGTATATGTGTAACACGTGCGTGTATGTGTAACACGCGTGTATGTGTAACACACGTGTGTATGTGTACACACACGTGTGCATATGTGTACACACACACGTGCATATGTGTACACACACACGTGTATATATGTGTACACACACACGTGTATATGTGTACACGCACGTGTGTGTATACGCACATGTGTGTATATGTGTACACGCACACAAGTGTATATGTGTACACACACACACACAAGTGTGTGTATGTGTACACACACAGACACGTATGTATGTGTACACACATGCATGTATATGTGTACACACACGCATGTGTATATGTATACACACGTGTGTATATGTGTACCACACACACACGCGTGTATATGTGTAACACACACACACGTGTATATGTGTGTACACACACACGTGTGTATATGTGTAACACACGCGTGTGTATATGTGTACACACACACGTGTGTATATGTGTACAAACGCGTGTATGTGTAACACACACGTGTGTATATGTGTAACACACACGTGTGTATATGTGTAACACACACGTGTGTATGTGTGTAACACACGTGTGTATGTGTGTACACACACGTGTGTATGTGTGTACACACACGTGTGCATATGTGTACACACACGTGTGTATATGTGTACACACACATGTATATGTGTACACGCACACGTATGTATATGTGTACAAGCACACGTATGTATATGTGTACACGCACACGAGTGTATATGTGTACACTAGGGGTGTGTAAAAATATCGATACGGCGATATATCGTGATACTTTGTCTTCCAATTCAATATCGATACTCAAAATTTGAATATCGATATTTTTTCAAATAATAAAATCATATTTCACACGGGTTGTAAATCCAGTACGACTTCCGCACCTCCGCTCCGCGAGGTGTCGCTGTGCCGCTACCTCACTGCAAGGCACTCTTCGTCTTCTCTTTTTTCCCCGGCGGTTGCAGTGAGGAAAAAAAAACAGGCAAGCATGGCTGTTAACATAAACCTAGAGACGCCGCCGAACTTTAAGGCAGATGTTTGGAGGCACTTTGGATTCCAAAGGAAAGGAGAAAAAAAAACAGTGAGCCGGACAAAGAGAATGCACTTTGCAAAACCTGTTTCGCTCCAATTAAATTAAGATGCTCAAATTAAGATGCCCACTGCACTTTTCAATGTGTTTCAGACAGTGTGTTTTTCCTGCAAAATAAGCACAAGTTAAATGTTCTCAGGTATATGTTCTCAAGTTTACAAAGAACAAATTGATTCAGTTAGCACTGAAATGTATGTGCAGTCTGCAGTGCAAGTTTTAGGTTTTCATAAAACAATTTGATTCTGCTTCTTAAGCAGCACTGATGTGTCCATGCTTACAGAAAAGTTGATAATACTAGCACAGAAATGGGAATTTTCTGTATGTTGTAGTGAAGCAACTCTTGGTTTTGCCAGCAGTAGAATAGAGACAAATATATGTCTGGCAAGAGTGTGTAGTTATGCATGTGAAATGTAATTTTACAGTGGTCAATAAACTCTGATTTTCTTCAGTGACACAGATATTGTGATGTGGTTGAAATTTCTTGCAATATATCGATTATCGCAGAATCGCTGTACCGTGATAATATCGTTATTGTGGGCAAAATATCGCCATAGTATCGTATCGTGAGGTATCTGGTGATACCCAGCCCTAGTGTACACACACACGTGTATGTATATGTACACACACAAGTGTGTATATGTGTACACACACGTGTGTGGATGTGTACACACACAGACAAGTGTATGTGTACACACATGCGTGTATATGTGTATACACACACGCATGTGTATATGTGTACACACGTGTGTATATGTGTACCACACACACACGCGTGTATATGTGTAACACACACACACGTGTGTATATTTGTACACACGCGTGTGTATATGTGTAACACACGCGTGTATGTGTAACACACACACACGTGTGTATATGTGTAACACACACACACGTGTGTATATGTGTAACACACGTGTGTGTACACACACGTGTGCATATGTGCACACACACACGTGTATATGTGTACACGCACACACGTGTGTATGTGTACACGCACACGTGTGTATATGTGCACACGCACACGTGTGTGTATATGTGTACACGCACACGTGTGTGTATATGTGTACACGCACACGAGTGTATATGTGTACACACACACACGTGTATGTATATGTGTACACACACGTGTGTGTATGTGTACACACACACACACGTGTATGTATGTGTATACACACACGTGTGTATATGTGTACACACACACACACCAGGGCTTTACATTAGCACCCACCCACCAAATGCGGGTAAAATTCGGCTTTGGAGGGTAATGACTTTAGTCCCACTAGCGACTTTGGCGGGTGGTTATTCTGTGGTGTATGGACAAAAACGGGTTTTTCCTTTAAGTGAATCCTCCTATTTCCATTTTCTTGTCCATTTAAACCTCATGGAGAAAGCAGGTGATGCAGTGTCAGACTCACAACTCGTGTCCAATAAATCCAAGAGAGTGAGTTTGACTTTTAACTGTTGCCGGTAATTTATTACAAATAAAATAGAATAAAGTACAAAATAAAAATTCAATGGTTTGCAAAACAGTCTTTTCAGCAGTACAATAAGGCAGCGATTCAAAGGCCTAGCCAAACACCAAAACGCCGGCCGAGTTTGCAGCAGCATTCACAGCGCCGCCCCGAGTTCAGGTCAATGACTGTATCTGCTGCCCGCCTTCTTCCGCGTCATGCGCTACCAGCGGCAATTTATGGAGTGGCACCATCACCATCTGAAGAGGGTGCAGTCTCACAGAATCCAGAAAACAAGAGAAAGTATGAGTAAATAATGAAAATATAAAAAACTTAAATGCGGCTCCTACATGTGGTATGACAATATATTTTAATTGTAGTTTTCTCTGAAGGCATCTGATATAATAAACGCATTGCAATGTGATATTACGTGCCTACAACTCCCATGAGCACCTGCATAAACATTCTGACAACATGTTAGAATTGTTTAGAATGTTCGTTAACGGCTCAGATAAAATCAATGATATGGTAACCTGCGGTTAATGAACGAAGCAACAAAGTTGCTGACGACTGAGAAGCGCACAATGTGGTGGCATATAGCTGGAGTTTCAAACCCTGCTGCTCAGGAAAAAAGGGGCAGAGATGAGCAGGGCCGGAGGCAGCATTTTAAAATCACCGAGGTCCGTGATGCGCAAAGCGCGCACCGAAAAATTTTCGACATATTTAAATGAGAGGGGTGAATTACATGTCATACAAGAGATCTATCCCTGAAATTACTGTTAATGGTGTTTGAACTGAATATCATCAGTTTTGAAAAAAAAAATCATGTATGTGGCAAGAGTAAGAATAATTTAAGCTTGTTTAATGGTTTGATCTGGCCCAAGCAATGAGGACAAAAGATACCCTAACCATGTAGCCTATGTAAATAAGATACATTAACAATCTGGCATTCGTTACACCTACACAAAAAAAAAACATTTTGGGAAAAAAAATCAGTCTACACCACCATGTTTTAGGCAAAGTTATCCAAGGTAAACATAAGTTTAAACTTTCCACTCTATTGCTTTGGCTTATCGAATGATTTATTTTTAAAATCTCAAGCAAGGTAGGCTACAACTGTGCAGCTTCGAAAATGTAAATTTAACAGCTTCATGAAAGTGCACTGATGGTTACCATGGAAACCCCATGTCTCCTGCACTGCGTTCCTCCCCCGAGTCACGCGCTCATTCATGTTTGTGTTCTTGGTCTCAGAGCCGCACGCACGAAACAGACACAGAAGACAGAATCAATGTTTAACATAATTAACAATGCATTTTTTACGGAGATGTTTTAATGTTCTTTATTTTCTTATCCAGCTGAATATTTAGCATACAAATGTATTTTCAGCTCTTAAAAATGACCGAGGTCTAGACCGCGGGGGCCTCAGAGCTGGCTGCAGCCATGGAGATGAACAAGACACTAACAGGAAGATAAGACAGTTCAATGACAACTGGAAGTTCGGGTGAGATTGGCTAGTTCATAGCAAAACCGAAAATACCATGTACTGCGAAGACTGTAGAAAGTCTGGCAAAGACAGGCAGCAGTAATTTTAAACTCAAAACTATAAAACGACCACGAAAAGTCAAATGCACACATCGGTACTATAACATCAAAACCGGCGAAGACGGCTGGTTTACTACAGGACAACATTGCTTTCAAGTCCCTGGCTGTCATGAAGTCGGCTGAGCTGGACAGGATGGAGCTGCTGTTTAGAAACGTTCACGTGATTGTAAAGTTGATCCTGCCGCAGCTATCAACTTACGGTCTGCTGGAAGACTCAGGTCACGAAGACCATTTTTCATGGACCATTCAGACTCATCTGATGATGAATGTAATGAGGACATTTAATGTCTCTCTTTACACATGTTCACACAGACACACTATTAATAGAAAATACATAATATACATAATAATACTTGATAATACACATAATAATTGCATATCAAAATATCAAATCAAATCAAGTTTATTTGTACAGCGCTTTTAACAATAAACATTGTCGCAAAGCAGCTTTACAGAATTTGAACGACTTAAAACATGAGCTAATTTTATCCCTAATCTATCCCCAATGAGCAAGTCTGTGGCGACGGTGGCAAGGAAAAACTCCCTCAGACGACATGAGGAAGAAACCTCGAGAGGAACCAGACTCAAAAGGGAACCCATCCTCATTTGGGCAACAACAGACAGCCTGACTATAATATTAACAGTTTTAACAGGTATAACCCTCAACTGTCCTCATGGGGCCGTCCTTCACAGGAGTGGGGCGATAAAACTCCGACCAGACACAGGGCACCAGGATGGATCAAGCAGGTCCGAGGGGCAGAAGAGGCCAGCATCTCAATCCCAGGATCAACATGTAACTCAGAGGGACAGATGGGGGGGGGGGGGGGGGGGGGGGGGAGAGAGAGAAAGAAAACACATTGTTAGGTATGCCCTAAAAATGACAAGTATTAAATCTGTGTGGTAGGCTCGCAGAGAGGAGAGTCTTTACATCAGGCATAACACACAATGGCATGTTAATATGGTAAAAAATATATCATGACCTGCTCTGGCTGGATGCTTGATTGGGTGATGGGAGCACACTCCTCAGCAATGATGAGATGCAGATGGGACCCTTAGGCCTGGCCAAGACAATTCAGTTACATTTCACCGGGTCTGGGACATGCGACAGAATGTCTGACGGCCGATTCCCTGCAGGCTACGATAGCCAGTCGAGGTCCCCACCGTCTCCACCAAAAGATTTCCTGTTGACTCCATGTAACTCAGAGGGACAGATTTGGGGTGGGGGGGAGAGAAAGAAAATACAGGTGGTTAGGTATGCCCAATGTCACCTGAATAAGTAGGAACAGTATACATATTGCACCGAGTACAAGCAGGGACTCCGGCAACTAACTATGACAGCATAACTAAAAGGAGAGAGCCAGAAGGTAACACAGGCATGAGGGAGCCCCGGGACATAAAGTAGCCAGCCACTACACCGTCAACAAACTCGAGTGAGCAAGCAAGTGGGGACTGACAGCATCCATACATCCCAGTTTACCAAAACACTCTATGTCTGAGGACCCTCCAGATCTACTCCTTTACCTCATAAACACCATTAACAAAAGGCTTGACTAAACAGATATGTTTTCAGCCTAGACTTAAATGCTGAGACTGTGTCTGATTCCCGAACATTACTTGGAAGGCTGTTCCATAACAGTGGGGCTTTGTAAGAAAAGGCTCTGCCCCCTGATGTAGCCTTCACTATACGAGGTACCAGCAGATAGCCTGCACCTTTTGATCTAAGTAGGCGTGGCGGGTCATAGAGGAGCAGAAGTTCACTCAGGTACTGTGGTGCGAGACCATTTAGTGCTTTAAAGGTCAATAGTAGTATTTTATAATCAATACGAAATTTGATTGGGAGCCAATGCAGTGTGGATAAGACAGGCGTGATGTGGTCATATTTTCTAGTTCTAGTAAGGACTCTTGCTGCGGCATTTTGAACTAACTGGAGCTTGTTTATGCACTTATTGGAACATCCAGACAGTAAGGCATTACAATAATCCAACCTGGAGGTAACGAAAGCATGGACTAGTTTTTCTGCATCATGCAATGACATTAAATTTCTTATCTTTGCAATATTTCTGAGATGAAAGAAAGCTATCCGGGTGATGTTATCAATGTGAGTTTCGAATGAAAGACTGGGGTCAATAATCACTCCGAGGTCTTTTACTGCTGCACGTGAAGAAACAGAAAGGCCATCCAGAGTTACTGTGTAATCAGAAAACTTACTTCTAGCTGTATGTGGTCCTAGCACAAGTACTTCAGTCTTGTTAGAGTTAAGCAGAAGGAAATTTATAAGCATCCAGTGTCTAATGTCCTTAACACATTCCTCAATTTTATTAATCTGGTGTCTCTCATCAGGTTTTGCAGAGACATACAACTGTGTGTCATCAGCATAACAGTGGAAACTAATACAATGTTTACGAATAATATCGCCCAGACGTAACATATATAGAGAAAAAAGCAGTGGACCCAAGACAGAACCTTGTGGAACACCAAACTTTACCTCGGTATGTCTAGAAATATCACCATTTATATCGACATACTGATAACGATCCGTTAGATAAGACCTGAGCCAGGAGAGGGCCATTCCCTTAACTCCCACAACATTTTCTAGTCTATCCAGAAGAATGGAATGATCAATGGTATCAAATGCTGCACTAAGGTCAAGCAACACAAGTAGCGAGACACAGCCCTGATCAGACGCCAACAGTAGGTCGTTTACTACTTTAACCAGTGCTGTCTCTGTGCTATGATGAGGTCTAAATCCTGACTGATACATTTCATGGATGTTATTCCTATGTAAATATGAGCATAACTGCTGTGCCACAGCTTTTTCAAGGACCTTGGAGATAAAGGGGAGGTTTGATATTGGCCGATAATTGGACAGCTGACAGGGATCAAGGTCAGGTTTTTTAATCAGGGGTTTGATAACTGCTAGTTTAAAGGATTTGGGTACATAGCCAATCGTAAGAGAAGAATTTATTATTTTTAGAAGCGGTTCAATTACTCCAGGCATTATCTGTTTGAATAGATGTGTCGGTAAGGGATCTAGTACGCAAGTTGAGGCTTTTGATGTAGAGATTAATGAAAGTAATTCAGTTTCTTTTAGGGGAGTAAAACATTCTAACTGATGATCTGATACAGTTATATTGTTAACTACAAGGTCACTTTCATTGTCTAACCTTAAATTAGTAGTTTGAATTTTTTGTCGGATATTCTCAATTTTGTCATTAAAAAAATTCATGAAGTCGTTGCTACTACATACTGCAGGTGTGCATGTGTTGATAGTGGACTTATTCCTGGTTAATTTTGCTACAGTATTAAATAGGAATCTAGGATTATTTTTGTTATCTTCTATTAGGGAGGAGAAATATGTTGATCTCGCAGCACTAAGAGCTTTTCTATACTTCAGGAAGCTCTCCTTCCAAGCTAATTTGAACACTACCAATTTTGTTTGACGCCATTTACGTTCCAATTTTCGAGTGGTCTGTTTTAATGTGCGAGTGTCATCATTATACCAGGGTGCTAATTTTTTGTCTCTGACCATTTTCCTTTTTAGAGGAGCTACATTATCTAAAGTATGGCGGAATGTTGACTCTAAGCATTCAGTTGCCTGATCAAGTTCTGCAGGGGCTGACAGTGACCCAATCAAAGTTGACAGCTCTGGGAGATCATTTATAAAGCTCTGTGCAGTAGTTGACGTGAAAGTACGTTTAATACAGTAGCGTGGTGAGGTGCATATATTATTACTCAGACATATTTTGAATGAGATGAGACAATGATCTGAGATAACTTCAGACTGTGGAAGTATGACTATATTGTCTACATTTAATCTGAATGTTAGTATTAGATTAAGGGTGTGACCACCATTATGGGTCGGTCCTATGACATTCTGCTTAATCCCGACTGAATCTAAGATGGACACAAACGCTGTTTTTAAAGGGTCTTCTGGGTTATCGAAGTGAATATTAAAATCTCCGACAACTAAAGCTTTGTCTAAGGAAATAACCAAATCTGAGATAAAATCTGCAAATTCAGAAAGAAACTCAGAATATGGCCCCGGGGGCCTGTAAATAATAAGCAATGGAATTAACTGGGTAGACTTATTTTTCGAGGCTACATACATTATATGAGTATGAAGAACTTCGAATGTATTAAATTTATAACCAGGTTTGTGTGTTACACCTAGATAATCGTTATAAATAACCGCGACGCCTCCTCCTCTGCCAGTTAGACGAGGCTGGTGTATATAACTGTATCCAGGAGGACTCGCTTCATTTAATGCTATATATTCATTTGGCTTAATCCATGTTTCTGTTAAACACAGTACATTAAACTCCTGATCAGTAATGAGTTCATTAACCATTAGCGCTTTAGATGTAAGAGATCTAATATTTAATAGCCCCACCTTTAGATCAAAGGTGCTGGCAGCAGCTGTACAGTCAGTCTGATCTAATTTTATATTGATTAGGTTACTGGAACAAACTCTCTGAAAATTTCTACCTTTTTGTTGAGCTCGGGGAACAGACACAGTCTCGATGTAGTGGGCCCTGAGTGACGACTCTGTGCAGCTAGCAGACAGTCGGTTTAGCCTGTTCGTCTGCTCCCTGGCCTTGGCTCTGGATTGTCAGAAATTAACTAGGCCTGTTCTGAGACTATGACCTATGCTGCAGGAAATGAGAGCAGCACCTTCCCGAGTGGGATGGATACCGTCCCGCCCTAACAGGCCAGCAGTGCCCTCAAAATTAGCCCAATTATCTATAAAGCCCACACTGTTTTCAGAGCACCACCTGGACAGCCAGCAGTTCAGCGACCATAACCTGCTGTAAGCTACATCGCCACGCCGCATTGGGATGGGGCCAGAGCATACTACAGCATCGGACATCGCCTTCGCTAATTTAAACACCTCTACAAAGTTACTCTTAGTAACCTCAGACTGACAAAGGCGTATATCATTAGCTCCTGCATGGATAACTATCTTTGAGAACCTGTGCTTGCCTAGGACCCTAAGATTACCTGCTATGTCCGGCGCCCTGGCTCCCGGTATACACCTGACTAAAGCTGCTGGTGCCCCTAAAGGCTGAGCTAATTTCACGTGCCGTATGATAGAGTCCCCTATAACCAGAGCTCTTTCAGGTTTCTCAGTGGGTGCATCACTAAGGAGAGCAAACCTGTTCGACACGTGACGCGGAGAGGAGTGGTGCTCCCGTGGGCGAGCCTCAGCGGTAGCTTTGGCTCTACACTTATACCGCCGAGCCGTCACCCATTCGCCCCGCTGTAAGGGCTCTAATGCCGGAGTTGGGGGATTGCTAACTCCACCTAGGGCGTCCAGACTTTCCCTAACAGAAACTACACTGTTCTCACGCTCACTAACCTGCTCTAAAGCCTGGACACGCGCTTCTAGCACTGTAATCTTCTCCGTCAGAGAGCTAACTAATCTGCACTTATCACAAGTAAAGCTAATAGAGCTATCGCTAGTGACGGAGGAAGAATGACTAAACATCCTGCACTCAGCACACTGAACAGGCTGAAGATGTGCCATGATGAAAAGATTCACGTACCTTAAATGAAGATCTGTTGATATTAAAGCAGATCAGATGGCCTCCGCTTGTGGACTTTACACAGGAGGAGAGAAAAAGAAAGCTTCCGGTCTCGGCGTTCTTCCAAAAAAAGAAAGAGAAAAAAATGGGAAAAAAAACGGAAAAAGGAAAGCGAAAGTGAAAAGTACAAAAATGAAAGCGACAGTATAATAATCAGATTATCAAATTATTTCAATGATAAATGTTTTGAATTGGACTTTTAATATTAGAATCAGGTGGCACGGTGGTGTAGTGGTTAGCGCTGTCGCCTCACAGCAAGTAGGTCCGGGTTCGAGCCCCATGGCCAGCGAGGGCCTTTCTGTGCGGAGTTTGCATGTTCTCCTCGTGTCCGCGTGGGTTTCCTCCGGGTGCTCCGGTTTCCCCCACAGTCCAAAGACATGCAGGTTAGGTTAACTGGTGACTCTAAATTGACCGTAGGTGTGAATGCGAGTGTGAATGGTTGTCTGTGTCTATGTGTCAGCCCTGTGATGACCTGGTGATTTGTCCAGGGTGTACCCCGCCTTTCGCCCGTAGTCAGCTGGGATAGGCTCCAGCTTGCCTGCGACCCTGTAGACCAGGATAAAGCGGCTAGAGATAATGAGATGAGATGGTTCCATGTTTTCAAGCTACCTTAACAGCACTGAATACTTGAGTGCTACTGTAGAGATATATTATACACTGCCATTCATAATTAAATCTAGATCTTCCGAACTTTAATGTATCATGGTGAAGAAAAAACTGCGATTACCTGGCAACAAAACAGTGGCCGGTGAGCAAAAAAGTAAAGCCCTTAAAGCTATGTGTACACACACACGTGTGTGTATATATGTGTACACACACGCGGGCGTATATATGTGTACACACGCACATATCTGTGTACACACATGCACGTGTATATATGTGTACACGCACGTGCGCGTATATACATGTACACACACGCGACCGTATATATGTGTACACGTGCGTGCATATATATGTGTACACGCGCGTATATATGAATATACAGTGTGTATATATGTGTACATATATACACTGTATATTCACTGTATATTCATTCGTTTGTATATATCTATATTCACTCTATATTCATTCGTGTGTATATATGTGTACACACACGTGTGCGTACACATATATACACACGCGTATGCGTACACATATATACACATGCGTGTGCGTACACATATATACACAAACGCGTGTGCGTACAAATATATACACACAAATGCGTGTGCGTACACATATATACACACAAACGCGTGTGCGTACACATATATACACACAAACGCGTGTGCGTACACATATATACACACAAACACGTGTGCATACACATATATACACACACGTGTGTGCGTACACATATATACACACACGTGTGTGCGTACACATATATACACGCGTGTGCGTACACCAGGGATGGGCAACTGGCGGCCCGCGGGCCGCATGCAGCCCGCCTCCTTACTCAGTGCGGCCCGTAGATCATTTATTAATTATCAGGGAAAAAAATAACTGCGGCCTTTTTTTTTTACAGTTGTAATTACACTGTTGACCGATAGAGGGCGCTTCCTATGCAAACAATATCGGGCCCTGGGCCTTACCCCCTTCAGCGAGGAAGAGAGACGAGAGAGTGCAAAAAAAAAAGACAACTCTCTCAAGAAAACCATAGCTTTCAGTCAAGATGGGAAGTAGATTATCTCTTCATAGAATTCAAAGGCAAACCCATGTGTCTGGTTTGCTTAGAAACCATAGCAGTCATGAAAGATTTCAACTTAAATCGCCACTACCACACCTTGCACAAAGTTAAATATGAGAAGTACACTGGAGCTGCAAGGGCCGCTGTCGTAGCCGACCTCAAATCAAAAGTAAACCAACAACAGAACCACAACTACACAGGAATCAGCACTCAAAGCCTCTTATGCTGTTTCACTTGAGCGTGCCAAAGCAAAGAAGCCATTGTCAGATGAGGAAATTGTCAAGGTGTGCGCGATGAAAATGGCCAAAGCTTTTGGTGACGATAAGATGGTTAAACACTTTGAAACGGTCTCTTTGTCCTGACGCACAGTGACGCGCAGAATTTTTGACATTCACGATCATGTCGAAATTAAGCTGAGAAAAGTCATGCATGACTGCAAGTACTTCTCCTTGGCTTTGGATGATGTGATGGATGTTAGCCAGCTACTGATTTTTACGAGAACTATTGACAGTTCATTTGAAGTGCACAAGGAGCTATTAAAATTGGTTTCTCTGCATGATATGACTAAGGGCACCGTTGACAGTGTTGCAAGTGGATATGGTGGCTTTGACAAGCTGTCAACTGTTGTTATGGATGGCGCGCCCGCGATGCAGGGAAGACACAGAGGTTTCGCAGGGCTCCTCCGACAGAGCAGGGTAAACTGCCCTATACTGCACTGTATCATACATCAGGTGAGTAGCCTCATATTAACTGTGAGATGTAGGCCTGAGTTTGACATGGCAGGACAAAAATATTTTTTTAACATGCCATGCATTTTATCTCTCCAGGAAGCCCTCTGCGCGAAGACACTGAACTTTAGCCACGTTATGGATTTAGTGACCAAAGTAACAAATCTCATCAGAGGGGGGAACAGGTCCCTTTGTCACAGGAGGTTCATTGCCTTTTTGGATGAAGTGGACGCTGCGTATGGGGATTTACAAATGCACGCTGAGATCAGATGGATGAGTCGAGGGAAGTGTCTGGAGCGTTTTTTTGCGCTGCGCTCTGAACTACCAGTGTTCTTGGAGAACAGTGTTAGTGGTGATACAAGCACCTACTGCAGAAAACTCAAAGACACGCAGTTTATTTGCGACATGGCCTTTCGGACAGACATCACCTCGCATCTCAAACACCTTAACACACACTTGCAGGGAAGAGACCAAACTGTTTGCGATCTGTATGCACACACAACCGCATTCCAGTGTAAACTCGACCTATTCATAGAAGGATTTTCTTCCCATCGTCCAAATTTGGCACACTTTCCCGCTTGTGAGGAGATGCGAAAAAATAACCCCAGGTGCGAGAAACTAAGAAGTATAGGACCAACATCGAAAAATTGCAGGAGCAGTTTAATGATCGTTTCCAAGATTTTAATGTGATGAAACCACGAATTACGCTATTCACGGACCCCGTCTCTGCTGCTGTCAGCAAGCAACCATCAGAACTGCAGCTCAAACTCTGCGAGTTGCAGTCAGATCCGTATTTTCAAGCAAAGCGCAATGAGAGGGGAATTTCATTTAGGAGACTGCTACCAGAGGCACGTTTTCCACTCCTCAGAGATTTTGCTGTCAGTGGCCAGCATGTTTGGGAGCACTTACATTTGTGAGAGCAGCTTTTCAACAATGAAGCACATTAAGTCAAAAGAGAGGAACAGATTCACGGATGATACTCTTTTTCATTTGATGAGGATTGGATGCACAAAGTTTGACATTGATATCCAGTCTATTGTGCGCCTATCTCATTGAGTTGCACTTAATGTTGGGCCGCTGTTTTTTTAGTTTTGTGCCTCATTGAATGTGAGCCCTTTGCACTTTGTTTCTTTTAAAATAAACTTGTGTTTGTCGTTTAACAAGACGAGCATTATGTTAAAAATGCATTTCAGTGTGGAAAATATTAAATAAATGTATGTTGGTTCAATAAACATACAGACATAAGAATATACAAATATTTTGTTCTTATTTAAAATTCTCTCATATCTGATTAGTTGAAGTGCGCAGTCATGTGGCCCTCTGATGGTGGTGATGAAAAATTGTGGCCCTCTTTATCATGCAAGTTGCCCATCCCTGGTGTACACATGTATACACGCATGTGCATACACATACATACACACGCGTGTGCGTACACATATACATGGGTGCAAGTATAAAATTTTCAAAAACCTTAAAAGTCTGATGTGCATGGCACAGCCACGCAGGGGGGGTTACAAAGGGGGGTGAGCCCCCCTTAGGGCTCGAAAAAAAAATTTAATTACAAGTTAAAATGGTTGTCTGTCATGCAATCTCATGCAAACATTTATAATATTAATAGTTATATGATTTGCATATTCACATCAAATGTTTAAGACATTTCATCAATTCATCTGAAATAATATTTCAAGTACAAGGCTTGATATTTCAAAACATCTAGCAACTACTAATTTAAATATTGAAACAACCATTTTTAATATGCTTTTGCTGTGATACCTTTTTTACAATATACAGTTAGGTCCATATATATTTGGACACTGACACAAATTTTGTTTTTTTACCTGTTTACTGAAACATATTCAAGTTATAGTTATATAATGGACATGGACATAAAGTCCAGACTTTATGACTGAGGGTATCCACATTAAAATTGGATGAAGGGTTTAGGAGTTTCAGCTCCTTAACATGTGCCACCCTGCTTTTAAAGGGACCAAAAGTAATTGGACAATTGACTCAAAGGCTATTTCATGGGCAGGTGTGGGAAATTCCTTCGTTATGTCATTCTCAATTAAGCAGATAAAAGGCCTGGAGTTGATTTGAGGTGTGGTGCTTGCATTTGGAAGATTTTGCTGTGAAGAAAACATGTGGTCAAAGGAGCTCTCCATGCAGGTGAAACAAGCCATCCTTAAGCTGCGAAAACAGAAAAAACCCATCCGAGAAATTGCTACAATATTAGGAGTGGCAAAATCTACAGTTTGGTACATCCTGAGAAAGAAAGAAAGCACTGGTGAACTCATCAATGCAAAAAGACCTGGACACTCACAGAAGACAACAGTAGTGGATGATCGCAGAATAATTTCCATGGTGAAGAGAAACCCCTTCACAACAGCCAACCAAGTGAACAACACTCTCCAGGAGGTAGGCGTATCAATATCCAAATCTACCATAAAGAGAAGACTGCATGAAAGTAAATACAGAGGGTTCACTGCACGGTGCAAGCCACTCATAAGCCTCAAGAATAAAAAGGCTAGATTGGACTTTGCTAAAAAACATCCAAAAAAGCCAGCACAGTTCTGGAAGAACATTCTTTGGACAGATCAACCTCTACCAGAATGATGGAAAGAAAAAAGTATGGCGAAGGCGTGGTACAGCTCATGATCCAAAGTATACCACATCATCTGTAAAACACAGCGGAGGCAGTGTGATGGCTTGGGCATGCATGGCTGCCAGTGGCATTGGGTCACTAGTGTTTATTGATGATGTGACACAGGACAGAAGCAGCCGGATGAATTCTGAGGTATTCAGAGACATACTGTGTGCTCAAATCCAGCCAAACTGATTGGCTGGCGTTTCATAATACAGATGGACAATGACCCAAAACATAAAGCCAAAGCAACCCAGGAGTTTATTAAAGCAAAGAAGTGGAATATTCTTGAATGGCTAAGTCAGTCACCTGATCTCAACCCAATTGAGCATGCATTTCACTTGTTAAAGACTGAAAACCGCTGCAGTAAAGGCCTGGCAGAGCATTAAAAAGGAGGAAACACAGCGTCTGGTGATGTCCATGAGTTCAAGACTTCAGGCAGTCATTGCCAACAAAGGGTTTTCAACCAAGTATTAGAAATGAACATTTTATTTACAATTATTTAATTTGTCCAATTACTTTTGACCCCCTGAAATGAAGGGATTGTGTTTAAAAAAATGCTTTAGTTCCTCACATTTTTATGCAATCATTTTGTTTCAACTGCATCTGAATTGTTTTGTTCACAATTCATTGTGGTAATGTACAGAACCAAAATTAGAAAAATGTTGCCTCTGTCCAAATATTTATGGACCTAACTGTATACACAGCTTGAGTTAAAATAAGGGGCCACATGTCTTGATGTCCTCAGAAACTCCTGGATTTTAGCAAATAACAAGATTCAGCTTTTTCCATATACAAAAATATCTATATTTTATAATCCATTACTGACTACAAATGAGTTTTCAACCTAACAACCACATTAGAAAAGATGATAAAAAAGCTAACAAACTTATTTCAAGCCCTACCTTGATAGTCTTTGAACAGCAGTCACAATATGCAACTCCCGGGACATCCGGTTTTCTCAGCCATATTCCCCATTTGTCACCGTTTTTGTCACACTCGCTTTAACCATTCCCATCTCCATTTATTTCTAGACGTCTTTTCTAATTCTTTTGTATTGGAGCCTTCCGATAAAAACTTCATTTTGACATATTTTGATCAGCAACCAGAGGCAAAGCACGTGGATCTGTCGCAAGGGAGGGAAGCGAAATAAGGCTTATTATAAAAGCTGAAGTTTCATTGGACGGCAGTTAACAGTGAGCCAATCAAAATCACTGTTCTAACTTGCACCAAAAGAAACGGCAACTCATAGGAATAGCTGTGTTGATTTGGTCGAACAACGTGCTACGTGCGTGAAACATGATATCACACATGTACAACACCGTGAAACAACGGACTAGTCAGGACCGCTCATCGGTGAGCGGTGTATAAATTGAATGAGGTTTGTGGTGAAGACGAGATGAAAAGATTTGTCTCGTGCAGAGACTGTACCGCGGTAACCCGGTAATACGCTGAGAGTGAGACAGTGAGAGGGCCACCCCTATACCCCCCCCCAAAAAAAAAATCTCAACGGATTTACACGATTTGGAAAAATGACTTTTTCAGAACCGAAAAAAACGGAGCTTCCGGCACATGCTGGAAAACTTGCACCCATGCATGCATACATACATACACACGCGTGTGCATACACATATGTGACGCCTCACCGAATCCAGGGACACATGTCGGCCAAAACGAATCCGAGATAATCACAAAAGAAGCATTTTTTTTTCGAAATTTGTGATTGTTTTTTTTCCATCATGTGCAAGTTGAGATCTTGAAGAATGCAATCAGTATTTCAGATAATAGATTGTTTTGTTGGAAAAGCATACATTTTTTGTTGCAAATTGTCTCGTTTTTGTCAGGACTGTAGCCTGCTGGGGGGTGTGGGTAAATTACCATATGGGCCATTCACATGATGATTTAAGTCTTTTGTTTTTTTCGTGAATCAGCTGTATGATACGAGCTGAGCTCGTGGCTACTTAAGCTGCATACAGGCATGTAATTTCACTACGGAATGAGCAAGCTAAACAGAGCGCAGAGGAGCTGAAACACCGGGAAGCAAACAGACACACGGTTTTTACATCGGAGATGGCCATTTCTAGCAAAAAAACCCAACCAAAAGGAAGCTAGGATTACATTCCATCGGAGGCATTGGTGTGTGCAAGGCGCCGTTTCTCTTTCTGATGGGGTAAGTTTATTAATCTAAGGCTGTGTGGTTATTTTTGCATGTAACGGAGAGTGTTGTGGTTTGGTTAAGCCTAGGTCACAACCGGACGTACGATTTTTTTGGCCGTGTGATTTTTGGCGTTTCCCAAATCGCTGCGTTTTTTTTTTTTTTTTCATGGACAAAGACGCGCGTTGGCCATAAGTTTGTCTTGCAACCTGAAAAAAACGTAAGCGCCCGCAGAGTTTGTTTGACATAAAGAACCTCTGCGGCCGGCCTGTGGCTCGAAAATTAGCACATCACACGCGCGCTCTCGTGCGTTTCACACGCGCCCTCCGTGCGTTTCTTGCGTTTTTTGCATGTAGACCGGCCGTAGGAGCACGTACGGCCGGTTGTGACCGAGGCTTTACATGAAACTAGCGTTGTGTTAGTTGTGTCATCATCGTGCTATCTTTCTTACGGTGTGAGTAAATATTCAACCACAAAACGTTAAAGTATACTTTAGGACTTATTTTTGTACTTCATAATTGTTTTGGGCATACTTTACATGGAAGGAAAATTGACGTGGTGATCTTTGTTTACATGAAAGTAGTATCGTGCTAGCTCATAGGGGGTAGAGCTTTCCTTAATATCATGCAAATGAGCACCATTATGTGCCCGCCCTACACCCAGAGTAGCTGAGATGGAAAACTTTGAGGGCGATTTTCTCCCTTTTCTGTTTTAAGAGGTATACACTTTCAAAAGGCCACACATTCTTCAAATATTGTCAGATCTCCACATGGAAGGCATCATTGGAAAGCTTAGAAACTGTACTTTCTGAATCTGTCAATAACTCAAAATGCCCCCGGGCGGACATGTGTCCCTGGATTCTGGATTTAGGCACATATATACACACGCGTGTGCGTACACATATATACACACGCATGTGCATACACATATATACACACGTGTGTCAGTGTTGTTTTTGCCAGCCATTTTTGATTTCGTTTTAGTCTTAGTCTTTTGGACAAAATGCTGATTAGTTTTAGTCACATTTTAGTCAATTCCATCCTTGATAGTTTTGGTCTAGTTTTAGTCGATGAAAACTAAAAGGGTTTTAGACATTCATTTTAGTCGAAAAAATAATTACTATAAAACATTAAATTAGGCCAATACAGAGATAGGAAATTGTAATCGAGGTTGACAGGTTATGCATTACATACTCTCAAAACAGTGTCTCAAAACAAACTTGTTTCACTTGAACGTAAAAAGTATGTCAAATATTTGGGTTTAATAATCGATGACAATCTTTCTTGGAAGCCTCATATTGATTTTATTTGCAACAAAATAAGCAAGGTTTTCGGCTGTGGCAGCGGGGGCGTGGTCAAGCATCGGTCTGTGACAGGAGGGCGGAGTCAGGGAAGGTAAGTGGCAGAATCACTTCACCTGTCGTTAATTAATGTTTGTGTGTCTTCCCAGTGACCGCGCCCTATTTAAGGAGAGAGAGCGAGAGCAGAGGGGGCTCTCTCCTCAACCAGATGACTAATGTGTGTGCGTGTGTCTGGGTGTGTGCGAGAGTGTTCGTATAGGCTGAAAAGCTGAATAAAAGCCAGTTTTGTGAACTCAGTTCTGTCCTGCCTTCCTTCTGTGCTCCACCCACCTACACAAACTGTCACATCGGCCTTTTGGCCAAGCTTAGACATTTTATTCCACTACATACCCTTATGACATTATATCGCTCTCTGATTCAACCTTATTTAACATATGGTCTTAATTCTTGGGGACAAGTTTGTAAAACTCATATAAATAAAGTATTAATCCTACAAAAATGAGCTTTAAGATTAATCCATTTTGTTGATAATAGAGAAAGTGCCCTTCCATTGTTTTCCAAAACCAATATTTTACCAGTAAATCTTTTCTATGAATGTATTTCTAAATTAATGTATGACGTTGTTAATCAAAGTGCACCCTCAAACATTTGTAAATTATTTTCTTCTATTTCTAGTATCCATTCTTATAACACTAGGTCATCTTACTCCAAGAACTTATATACTCAGTATTCTCCTACAAATCTACGAAAGAACTCATTTTCCCGTGTTGGTGTTAGGGTATGGAACCAAATTCCAACTTCTATAAGATCTTCTTCTAAATTGTCATTCAAGAAAAAAGTCAGACACCACCTTTTTTCTGATTTAAGTAGACATGGATATGATGTTGACATCTCCAAACTCTTTCTTTCTACATAACTTTATTTCTATATATAATTAAGAGATTTATTTATTTATCTATCTTAGTTTTAACTTTAAATATTATTGAATACCATGCATGAATTATTATTATCAGCATGACAAGTATACCTCTCTCTCTATATATATTTTTTCAATGTTATTGAATGATATATTACTGTACCTTTATATTGAATAACAAGTATCGTCTCCTCTTTTTCTTTTTGTTACCAAATAGTTGTTAATTTGTCAAGTATGTTTTATTATCTTTTTCATACATATTTAAGTATTATATTAATTCATATAAAAAAAATTTTTCTTTGTAAACATGAGTCTGCCTTGATTAGTAGTGCGCTATTTGCAGACTCGTGTAGTCTATTATATGTTTATATGTAATTGAAATAAAAGATTGATTGATTGATTGATTGATTGATTGATTGATTGATTGAAGTGTGTATGCTTTCTACATAAATGCTGTCTAGTGTGTATGCTCTCTATATAAACGCTGTTTAGTGCGCATGCTCTCTACATAAGGCCATCCTTAAAAAAAATCCGTTTCCTGTCCACCGGGTGAGCAAAAAAAATTTCAGTCGGGAGGGAGGGATTTTTTTTTTAATATATGGATGGATAAGAAATCGCAATGCTGTGTTTGCTTTTTCTTTCAGTACTTTTTTATTACAAAAGCAGACACATTTAATAAAATATGACGGTTTAATCAACTGAAACTTGTAATAAGTTAGCATTTTAAATGCTGACTGCAACATTTGCAAAACTTTTACAAAGGTACTTAAAATGTCCGACACACGGACTTTTTGTAGTTCTAAATCGACCGTTAGGCCTAGTTCGGATAAAATTACACTATTAAAATGATCACTGAATGATTTGTTTTTCTGAATCTTTACTATTTTGTTGTTCGCTAGAATACCATTTTGCAAGTTCACACTTAAGCAAATGTTTGAAAACTCCGGATCTCCTTCCTTCATGGTGGCTGCCATTTTTTTGTGCCGCACGGCGCATGCGCAGAACTGATTCAATTCTATATTCTGCGCAGAATACAGGGCTTTCCACAAGCGCCGGCTGCCGGCCATACAGCCGACTACACAATTAAGTCCAGCCGGCTACTTTAATGACTATTATTTTTGTAGCCCACAGGCTCTAAATATTAATTTTCGATTTTAATAAAATTAAATGTTTATCTAACGGACTGACAATAATGTCAAACTGAACCGCACTCATTTAAGTTGTGATTCGCGCTGTTTGTACCGATAATGACCACAAATTCCCTGCAGACTTCGTTGATCAAGGGACAGTAACTCATCCGCGGCCCCGACATGCGGTGTGTGCGGGTGCACTCGGCGGAGGCAGTAGTGTGTTGGAAGCGACATCGGAGGGGACAGAAGTAGAGATAACGCTTATTTTGTCTCCGGTAAACCAGTCTTCTCTCGTTCAATTACATGCTGGCATCAAAAGACACCATTGGTTGTAAATGAAACCAAACTGAGTCACTGGAGTGTATTTTCATACACAAATGGAGAAATGTTCGCTGAGTGTTTAATTGTGAAACCACCACTGCAGACCGTTGTCGTTGTTAATTCATAGCATGCTCAGTTGCGTGAATGTGTCATGCACTGAAAATAAGAGATTTACAAGCCAGGAACGTCTCATGATGCAATACGCAAGAAAAGAAAGAAGATTTACTGCCATTTTACTTTGTATTTGAGTAAAGTGAATAAATAAATGGTCTGTGGAAAATACATTTAATCCTGGGAACTGCGTGCACAGGAGTTTATTTTGTGTTTACTCCCCCCGGCTGGCTACTTATTTGTCATGGCTGGCTAGTGGAAAGCCCTGGAAATGCGTAAATGTCAAGTTCGATTATAGATTTACGAAACCGAAAAAAATGTCGAAAAAACGGCGTTAAACAAAAAATTTCAACTGCACAAACGGCACTCACCCGGCCGGTGGACCGGAAACAGAACATTTTTTAATAATGGCCTAAACACTGTCTAGTGCAGACATCCCAATTCTCCCGGAAGTTCCGGGAGTCTCCCGCATATTGATAGTGGCTCCCTGATGCCCGCAAATTGGATAATATCTCCCGGAATCTAGAGCAAGCGAGCAAGAGCGTGCACGCGAAACATTAATGTCTGCATCGCGCATATGACGGAGTGCGCGAGGGAGAGTGAGAGAGACTGCGTGTGTGCCTGTTCATGTAGTGCATGCTAGACAAAAAGCATCCCGATTGTTTTACAGACATCCAAACTCATTTCAGGGAGGTGTCGTGACACCCCCCCGCTGATGAGGAAAAAGTCATGCGTCACAACACCTCCCTGAAATGAGTTTCTGCAGGCTGGGATGTCTGCTAGTGTGCATGCTCCATTGTTCACAGACTCATGTTTCTGCCTCCGTTTAACATGTCGCAATGTGCTTATAGAGCACAAACATGTCATGATGAACACACAACTAGAAGATAACCAAGCTGTCCGTTAATGTAAATATGATGGCTAAACGTTAACGTTAGAGTAGCCAGGTGTGCTGCTGCTCATTTAGACATATTAAGGCACAGCAACAGGTCTGAAAAGCTAGATTATTGTACACATATATATAAACGTGTGTGTGTGTGTGTGTACACATATATACACACACGTGTGTGTGTGTGTGTGTGTGTGTACTAGGGGTCAACCGATAATCGGCCTGGCCGATATATCGGGCCAATATTCTGCATTTTTAGGGTTATCGGTATCGGCCATAATTTCCACCGATATGCCGATAACATGCCTTTTTGCAGCCATTTCGTTCCTAACGCGACTGTCACTGCACGTCCTTTCCTGCACTCGCCTCTCTGAGTTCAAGAACACGGTCCTGCCCAGCACAACATCTGATTTGTTTGGCACAAGAGATATAGCCAATCGACACGTGTAGCTAAACGCTGTGAACTGTTTCAAGGTGGCCATACGGGCACTCGGGCAGAAGCGGCACAAGGGATACAGCCAATCAACACGCGTAGCTAAACGCTGTGAACTGTTTCAAGGCAGCCATATGGGCACTCGGGCAGAAGCAGATCCCACTTCAAGGTAAGGACACGCTACTTTTGCCGCAATAAGTCACAAACACACAAGTTGCAAAAGCACAACATCATTATATGTTTACATTCTTCATCTACTACTCGTTAAAATTGTCCATTTGCATCTGTGTAGCCAGGCAAACTTAGCTTACGGAAGGAAGCACTTGAATTAGCCTACAACCAACTAGTCTCGCTGAAACCACATGTAATGTTGTCCATAGTAAGCAGTCCCCAGCATAACGTAGGCTGCAGTCATTTTTAAATCCCCGTCTGGAAACGTTGTGAATGTGTCAATAGTTCTACTCGAACAGTAGAATGACAGCCATACAGAGAGGTGGTCAAGGGAAGACGAAATAAAACGTAGTGTTTGTGTTCTGTAGGCTAGCGCAAGCCTACTGGCTATTTGTTATGGCGATGAGTAAACTTCATGACGTGACTCGTGCTCAAAAAGCGCATTGCACTTGTATATGTTAGGTAACTTTATAAAGCGCTATTTGAACGTTTAAACACGCCAGGTGTGATATGGTGCTAGTAGGCTATGTAATACTGTAGGGAGTTTCTCAGGACGCTTGTTGTGGGCTCAGTAATTAATTGTGTCGTGGATGCACACTTGCTTGGATAAACGGTAATGAACAAAATACATCAATTAAACTCTTGACTTAAATGTTCTTATGCTACTTCACATTGCGCTGTAATGTACTCCACTAGTATTTATAATTCTTGCGCAAGTGATTCTCCTCGCTAGCGCTTCTGATTCGGAAAGCAATATACTCTTAAAGGAGCAGAGCCGCGGCCGTACCCTCACTCCGACTTCCGTTCTCTGAACAGACTCTTAAAGGAGCAGCCGCTCCTTTTAACCAGAGCTTTTAACACTCCGTTCTCACTTTCTCTATCCTGGCCGTTCTCATCTACATTATAATGTAGATGGTTACTTGTTAAGTTGTTACATAATAGGGAGTGATAGCCTACTTTATGTTTGATTTTACTTTTTAAAAAATGCTGCAGGCAGCTCCCTACACTTGATTTGTTATTTAAAAACTACTTGAAGTTGGTAAGTCTTTCTTAGTTCTTAGTGTAAAAGAATCCAGAGTGTATTTTCATGTATTTTCCACTGAAAATGGTGAGCTGTAATATCGTAGGGAGTGATTTATTTTTTTATTGGTGAATATTTATTTTATTATTATTTTATTTCTCATTTTATTCTAACTAATGTTTGACTTTATTGTACAAATGCTGCTGACATCTCCCTGCACAAAATTTCATGTTCAATTTTACAATTAAACATACATTTCATGGATATGAAGGTCTGTGTCAGTGTGTGCTATGTTTAATTTCATGTGAATTATAATGTTTACATTTATCGGTTGCACATATCGGTTATCGGCATCCCAATTCCATAATAATCGGTATCGGCCCTGAAAAAAACATATCGGTCGATCCCTAGTGTGTACACATATACAGTGGGGCAAAAAATTATTTAGTCAGCCACCAATTGTGCAAGTTCTCCCACTTAAAAAGATGAGAGAGGCCTGTAATTTTCATCATAGGTACACTTCAACTATGAGAGACAGAATGGGAGGAAAGAATCCAGGAAATCACACTGTAGGATTTTTAAAGAATTAATTGGTAAATTCCTCGGTAAAATAAGTATTTGGTCACCTACAAACAAGCAAGATTTCTGGCTCTCACAGAACTGTAACAACTTCTTTAAGAGGCTCCTCTGTCCTCCACTCGTTACCTGTATTAATGGTACCTGTTTGAACTCGTTATCAGTATAAAAGACACCTGTCCACAACTTCAAACAGTCACACTCCAAACTCCACTATGGCCAAGACCAAAGAGCTGTCAAAGGACACCAGAAACAAAATTGTAGACCTGCACCAGGCTGGGAAGACTGAATCTGCAATAGGTAAGCAGCTTGGTGTGAAGAAATCAACTGTGGGAGCAATTATTAGAAAATGGAAGACATACAAGACCACTGATAATCTCCCTCAATCTGGGGCTCCATGCAAGATCTCACCCCGTGGGGTCAAAATGATCACAAGAACGGTGAGCAAAAATCCCAGAACCACACGGGGGGACCTAGTGAATGATCTGCAGAGAGCTGGGACCAAAGTAACAAAGGCTACCATCAGTAACACACTACGCTGCCAGGGACTCAAATCCTGCAGTGCCAGACGTGTCCCCCTGCTTAAGCCAGTACATGTCCAGGCCCGTCTGAAGTTTGCTAGAGAGCATTTGGATGATCCAGAAGAGGATTGGGAGAATGTCATATGTCAGATGAAACCAAAATAGAACTTTTTGATAAAAACTCAACTTGTCGTGTTTGGAGGAGAAAGTTGCATCCAAAGAACACCATACCTACTGTGAAGCATGGGGGTGGAAACATCATGCTTTGGGGCTGTTTTTCTGCAAAGGGACCAGGACGACTGATCCGTGTAAAGGAAAGAATGAATGGGGCCATGTATCGTGAGATTTTGAGTGAAAACCTCCTTCCATCAGCAAGGGCATTGAAGATGAAACGTGGCTGGGTCTTTCAGCATGACAATGATCCCAAACACACCGCCCGAGCAACGGAGGAGTGGCTTCGTAAGAAGCAATTCAAGGTCCTGGAGTGGCCTAGCCAGTCTCCAGATCTCAACCCCATAGAAAATCTTTGGAGGGAGTTGAAAGTCCGTGTTGCCCAGCGACAGCCCCAAAAGCTCTAAAGGAAATCTGCATGGAGGAATGGGCCAAAATACCAGCAACAGTGTGTGAAAACCTTGTGAAGACTTACAGAAAACGTGTGACCTCTGTCATTGCCAACAAAGGGTATATAACAAAGTATTGAGATGAACTTTTGTTATTGACCAAATACTTATTTTCCACCATAATTTGCAAATAAATTCTTTAAAAATCAGACAATGTGATTTTCTGGATTTTTTTTCTCATTTTGTCTCTCATAGTTGAGGTATACCTATGATGAAAATTACAGGCCTCTTTCATCTTTTTAAGAGAACTTGCACAATTGGTGACTGACTAAATACTTTTTTGCCCCACTGTATATACACACGTGTGCGTGCACACATATTTTTTTTCTCCATGCTCTCACGGAAGGCAGTCGCATTTCTCTGCTCTCCTCTCCTCTCCCTTATTTTCCCTGCTTGTGCTCCTTTGTTTTGTCTCGTCTCATCTGTCTATACTTTTGAGAG
Organism: Neoarius graeffei; assembly: GCF_027579695.1. Taxonomy (NCBI): domain Eukaryota; kingdom Metazoa; phylum Chordata; class Actinopteri; order Siluriformes; family Ariidae; genus Neoarius; species Neoarius graeffei. The sequence goes on along the minus strand of NC_083589.1, from coordinate 18,099,300 downwards.
ACTCTCTCCGCACTGCTCTCTCAACTAAAAATCATGGAATTGATAAACTGGTCTCCTAACGAAATTGACACAGTTTTCTCGATGAGAAGCCTGGGTTCGGGGGAACCCACCTGTCCTGCCGGAACGTTTGCAGCTGGCTACACGATGGATGCGTGGGAGCGGTGGCAGGTTGTGTGCCTGGCGGTTCTTTCTGTGGAGGACATTGAAGACATCTACCTATTCGGAACCATGATTACAGGACTTTTGCTGATTGGATTAGGCATTGCCCTGGTTTATCGAGGAAATCAGGAAACGGTGACAGCTGTTCAAAGCCCCATAAAGCTGCCCGACATGATTGAAGCGGTGGGCAGACCTGTCGGCACTCAGACTGTGGCTATTCAGAACTTGAACCGCAACATGGATAACATCATGGAGAAGCTTTTGGCTTTGCAAAGGAAATGGATTGATTCGGAGACCAGAATGGACAGACAGAGTGGTCGTGTAAAAAAAATGCGTCTACTCGCCCCAAGACCAAACAATCCCAATCTTATCTGCTTTCGGCTCCCTCAGACAGCAATGGCCTCGGCCAAGGCCGTTGCTGGGACAACATCTCCCCCTGAAGGTCACTGCTGTGAGACACTCTCGTATTCCTCCACCCTCTTCCCGCGGTCGCCGCTACCCCCAGTGTGACAAGCGGGTGCGTGACCAGCGCCATCATGGCTGCAGGAGCGGACGGCTGCTTGCTTGCACTGGGTTCCCTCTACCTCCTCCCCTCCCCCCCACCCCGATCGCCCCCCCACCCCTCAAGTCCCGAGTTTTCATGTTGTAAAGTGTACTTGTGTTATTTTGTGCTTACGGTATGTGCTGAGGTTTTTTTTAATGTTCCCACACTGTACTCCTTACAGGAACATAGTGTGGGGGTTGCTTTTTTTCTCCTCCCCCTCCTCATGTTACTCTGTATTTTTTCTTTTCATCCCTGTCTTCCTGTCCTGTCTACTCCCCCTCTGTCAATTGTGTGTATGTAAGGACAGGTTGATGGTCAATTTCACTGGTACTTCTGACTCGTGATAATAAAGGGTTCATTCATTCATTCATTCATATACACACGTGTGTGTGTGTGTGTGTGTGTGTGTGTGTGTGTGTGTGTGTACACATATACACACACACACACGTGTGTGTACACATATATACACACACGTGTGTGTGTGTACATATCAGGGCTCGAAATTCATATATTTTTTCACCAGCCAGCCAGACTAGTTACCTTCCAAAGTAACTAGCCAAACAGAAAATCAACTCGCCAAAATTTGTTCATGTGTGAATTTTACTTCTGTCAAAAATAACACAAAAGAGAGTAGTTACCATTGTTCATGACTAATGTGCATTTATTTCAAGACCCAAGTATTTTGATACTGTTTTTTTGCACACTTTACAAATTGGCATTTGCTGTTCCACGTCCTCCTCGCGATATCCAGAAAAATGCCAGATGACTGACCCCTTACTAGTTCTTTTAGGAACCAATTCGTCCTCTTACATTTTTAATTTGTCGCTGAAATTGACAGAGCTTACACGGTAGCCTATGCAACACCAGCGAAAGGGTGGACCGATGTCATATTGAACCCTATGGGATGTCACTTAAGCTCATATGTGAGTCAAGGCAGGTGAGCGAATACTTTTGGCAATATAGTGTATATACACGAAGTCGTCTCTCCTCTGCTCTGCACATTTTACTGTGGACTCGTAAAGCCAAGGGTGAGCCAAGGGTTGTTGCTAAAACCCGAGATGGAACAGGACATATTATCACTCGGGCAGTGACCTCCCTGCGGTTGGTGCTAAAAACGGTGACGTCCCATCCCAGATTTTAGTAATTGCCTGAGCCGAGCAGTAATGGCAGAATAGTCTGGAGAAAATGGAGAATGAGTGGACCAGGCGTCTGATTTCTCCACTGGATATGCTTGCTTCAGCAGCAATATCTTGTCCTTATGTGGAAGAAGTGAATGAACGGAGAACTGAACAAACAACTGAAAGTCAGATTGTTTCAAAACAATCAGCCACAAGGTCGGCCTTCAAGAAGCCAGGACAGACGGGTAAGCTATGACTCTTATTTGATATAAAACACCACCACTTGTTTACCTGCATTTAGATTAATGCATGTAACTTATATTGTGTATTTAAGTTACTGGTATAAGATGATTTAATTTGCTTCAGAATGTGATTGTCTCAGTTCATCTGATTATTTAATTAACCTTTTACATTTTATCAGTGAAAATGCATGCATGTACAACCCCGATTCCAAAAAAGTTGGGACAAAGTACAAATTGTAAGTAAAAATGGAATGCAATGATGTGGAAGTTTCAAAATTCCATATTTTATTCAGAATAGAACATAGATGACATATCAAATGTTTAAACTGAGAAAATTTATCATTTAAAGAGAAAAATTAGGTGATTTTAAATTTCATGACAACAACACATCTCAAAAAAGTTGGGACAAGGCCATGTTTACCACTGTGAGACATCCCCTTTTCTCTTTACAACAGCCTGTAAACGTTTGGGGACTGAGGAGACAAGTTGCTCAAGTTTAGGGATAGGAATGTTAACCCATTCTTGTCTAATGTAGGATTCTAGTTGCTCAACTGTCTTAGGTCTTTTTTGTCGTATCTTCCGTTTTATGATGTGCCAAATGTTTTCTATGGGTGAAAGATCTGGACTGAAGGCTGGCCAGTTCAGTACCCGGACCCTTCTTCTACGCAGCCATGATGCTGTAATTGATGCAGTATGTGGTTTGGCATTGTCATGTTGGAAAATGCAAGGTCTTCCCTGAAAGAGACGTCGTCTGGATGGGAGCATATGTTGCTCTAGAACCTGGATATACCTTTCAGCATTGATGGCGTCTTTCCAGATGTGTAAGCTGCCCATGCCACATGCACTAATGCAACCCCATACCATCAGAGATGCAGGCTTCTGAACCGAGCACTGATAACAACTTGGGTCGTCCTTCTCCTCTTTAGTCCGAATGACACGGCGTCCCTGATTTCCATAAAGAACTTCAAATTTTGATTCGTCTGACCACAGAACAGTTTTCCACTTTGCCACAGTCCATTTTAAATGAGCCTTGGCCCAGAGAAGACATCTGCGCTTCTGGATCATGTTTAGATACAGCTTCTTCTTTGAACTATAGAGTTTTAGCTGGCAATGACAGATGGCACGGTGAATTGTGTTCACAGATAATGTTCTCTGGAAATATTCCTGAGCCCATTTTGTGATTTCCAATACAGAAGCATGCCTGTATGTGATGCAGTGCCGTCTAAGGGCCCGAAGATCACGGGCACCCAGTATGGTTTTCCGGCCTTGACCCTTACGCACAGAGATTCTTCCAGATTCTCTGAATCTTTTGATGATATTATGCACTGTAGATGATGATATGTTCAAACTCTTTGCAATTTTACACTGTCAAACTCCTTTCTGATATTGCTCCACTATTTGTCGGCGCAGAATTAGGGGGATTGGTGATCCTCTTCCCATCTTTACTTCTGAGAGCTGCCGCCAATCCAAGATGCTCTTTTTATACCCAGTCATGTTAATGACCTATTGACAATTGACCTAACGAGTTGCAATTTGGTCCTCCAGCTGTTCCTTTTTTGTACCTTTAACTTTTCCAGCCTCTTATTGCCCCTGTCCCAACTTTTTTGAGATGTGTTGCTGTCATGAAATTTCAAATGAGCCAATATTTGGCATGAAATTTCAAAATGTCTCACTTTCGACATTTGATATGTTGTCTATGTTCTATTGTGAATACAATATCAGTTTTTGAGATTTGTAAATTATTGCATTCCATTTTTATTTACAATTTGTACTTTGTCCCAACTTTTTTGGAATCGGGGTTGTACATGTATGTTGCATAAGTTATAACACCTATCCTGTTTTAATGAGAGTCAACCCACAATCAATGAAGTCAAATCAGTCTTAGTTGAGCAAGTCGGTAACAGTATTTCTTACCTTCACCATATAAATGTCATATAAATAAAAAATACATTTTTTTATTTATATGACATTTATATGGTGAAGGTAAGAAATACTGTTACCGTCTATAGCTGTCAAAAGCCTCGGCCTTAAAACCGGTTCCTGCTGTGAGGTCACGCACTCAGGGCTGGCTGGCTCAGCAGGGCAGCTCGAATGCCAACTTTGTGGTCGATTTTAACTCTCAAGAATATATATTTTTTTTAATTCCCATTTATGCAGCATACAAGAGTCAAGGATGGAGATACTATCCGCTCAGAAATTTATTTAAAAATAAAGGTTCTGTGCATCTCCTTTAAACACAGAGCAAGATGCAGAAAAGCATAGTTGTTTTCCTAAGCCATGTCCTTCATTATGTTAGCCTCACAGCTGATGCACTCGCATGGCTTCAGCATTGAATCATGGTACAATCTGGCAGCATGGCACAGCTGGTGTCCAAACAATATGGAATGGATTGGAGATAGCAGCAGAAAGCCAGTGTGGACCTCTCATCTCTTCGGCAAACTTGCGGTCAGAACATAAATGCTAAGCACATGTTTTACACATTTAAATCCATATGACAGTAATCCTGATGACAGTAAGGTGTGACATTGGAGGATGGAGGGCAGCAGTCTTAACACTCACCCAGTACAAACAACACATCTTTAAAGGCAATATATGTAATTTTGTTGAAACCAGCAAGAGTAAGCTAGATTTTGAAAGTATCCAACAGAAAAATCCCACCACTTAACTTCAGGGTTCCCTCCAAAGCCACACCTCCAAAACACATGAACGCGCACTGCCTGATTACTGCTGAAGGATGAGTCCCTGAGAGAAAGAGACAGTGGAGGGAGGGGAAGCATAGCATGTCACTGTCATATGCAACTCCCTCATGTCTCATTCACATGTAAGAAAGCACCTCAATTATCATAAAGGATGTAAACAATGAACATGGCTATTATTAGTACTCAGAGCTGTCGACTAGCCCACCAGCTTTAGCAATATGTCTGCAATATATCTGCCTAGCACTGTAGAAGACTTTGGCAACAAGTGCACAGGCAAAATGTGCACAAGTAGGCCAGTAGATAGGCCATTCAATCATTTCATTCATTCAGAAAGAAAAAGAAAGAAAGCACAACTTTATTCATCACACATTTGTGAAATTTCCTCTCTGCATTTAACCCATCTGAAGCAGTGAACACACATGTGAGCAATGAGCACACACACACACCCAGAGCAGTGGGCAGCCATGCTAACAGCACCTGGGGAGCAGTTGGGAGTTAGGTGCCTCGCTCAAGGGCACCTCAGCCCAAGGCCGTCCCATATTAACCTAACCTGCATGTCTTTGGATTGTGGGGGAAACCAGAGCACCTGGAGGAAACCCACGCAGACACGGGGAGAACATGCAAACTCCACACAGAAAGGCCCTTGCCAGCCGCTGGGTTCTAACCCAGAACCTTCTTGCTATGAGGCGACCGTGCTAACCACTACACCACCGTGCCGCCCTCTCTGACCAGCTAAAATGATTGGACAGGCTTTTTAAGAGCCGTGCAACTGCCACAGATGTTGGATTTTTTTTTTCTTGTTACTGTCAGAGCATTTGATTTATTCATGGCTTTCAGGACATAAAGAGAATTTCAAGAAATATAATGAAAAATGCTTCTAAAATAAATTACCTACCCTGCCTTTAATGATGCTTCATTTTACACATGCCCCTTTTACACAGCCTGTTCAATCTTACACCATTATTCTGCTTCATGTTCTGTATAAAACATCTGAATATGGAACAGAGGGTTGGAGTTGCTCTGCCTCTCAGCCGGAATGATTGGTAGGAACAGAGCCGGAATTGCAGTCTGTGTAAAAGAGAAAGCCGGTACTTCGGTAAGGGGGTGTGACATTGACATTTTTGATTGATAGATAGATAGATAGATAGATAGATAGATAGATAGATAGATAGATAGATAGATAGATAGATAGATAGATATAAAATTACATGCAAGTAGGACAATATACTTTTTTGTACAATCTTTTATTAGGATGCAGTGCTGCAGCACAGCAACCTATGGGCTCCCCTAGGGGAGCCCATAGGTTGCAGTGCAAAGCACTGCAACTATTGTTCTTCTACGTATTTCTTCTTATTATTATTATTATTCCTACGCAAATTTCGATTTCGATTAACTCAATAACCGTACGTCGCACACAGACAAACAATATATCAAAACGTGCGGCTCGATCGGACTCGCTATGCTATTACTTTTCTCTACAGAATACGATTTTTTCGCGACATAGTCGCGAAAAAATCGTCCAAAAAAACCCCATTCATTTCTATGGAATTAATTGAAAAAAAAGCACTTTTTCAACGTTTTTCAAACGTCCGCTGCTCTGGCATGCTTTCACCTAGAGACGTGATTCAAACTCTAAAACGTAGGAAAACTTCTCCTCTGTGGATCTGGCATTCAACTTTTCTGCTAGGTTCTACACTTTCGGATCAGTCCCGGGTCAAACGCCATGTGGGTTCTGGGAGAAAATCCGGCTTTTGAATGGGTGTCTATTGCGTTACACACCAGTGGACCTCGTTAAGCTCAGAGTGGAGAGAGGTTAAAAAAAAAGGTCAAACTTTCTCGCTTAAACTCTGTTTTCAGCCACAAATTTCACTCTACAGACATGATTTTCTCAAAAGTAGTAGGAAAACTTGTCCTGATTCACACAATGTGTCTACCTAAACGATAGGATTTACGGTTTTTGAATGACAAGCGTCAAACTGAGGACAGTGCAGCTGACAGGCTTCATTGACATCCATTATAAACGTGATAGAAAAGTCACTCGTTTTTAAATCGCTCTAGTGTCGTTATTTTTAAGACTACAAACAAAAAAATACATAATTTTATTCAGGAGACCCTTCTAGCGCTCACTGTGAAAGAATTTTGTGAATAGCTGCTTCCGTTGTCGAGTTATTTGTCATTGTTCGAGGCCTGGTCCATAGCAATTTACAGCAGACACCTGATAAAATCTTGTGTGTGTGTCTTAACCTGCTCAGGCCTGTCACCATGCTTACTGGCTTCAGTAAGCGAGCACAGAGGGGAGGGGGGCGGCTGTCTCAAGCACACACATAAATCATGGCATTGTAGCTTCATAGCAGGTCACACAACCGTACGTCGCACACAGACAAACAATATATCAAAACGTGCGGCTCGATCGGACTCGCTATGCTATTACTTTCCTCTACAGAATACGATTTTTTCGCGACGTAGTCGCGAAAAAATCGTCCAAAAAAACCCCATTCATTTCTATGGAATTAATTGGAAAAAAAGCACTTTTTCAACGTTTTTAAATCGCTCTAGTGTCGTTATTTTTAAGACTACAAACAAAAAAATACATCATTTTATTCAGGAGACCCTTCTAGCGCTCACTGTGAAAGAATTTTGTGAATAGCTGCTTCTGTTGTCGAGTTATTTGTCATTGTTCGAGGCCTACTCCTTAGCAAAACAGCAGACACCTGACATAATCTTGTGTGTGTGTCTTAACTCTCCTGTTCAGGCCCGTCACCATGCCGATTGGGGCCAGTGACGGGGCAGAGGGAAAAGCTGTCTCAAGCACACACACAAATCATGCTCAAAATTTCAAACTTAAACTGTTTTCAGCCACAAATTTCACACTACAGACATAATTTTCTCAAAAGTAGTAGTCACACTTGTCCCAAAAAAAACCCATTCATTTCTATGGAATTAATTGGAAAAAAAAGCACTTTTTCAAACATCCGCTGCTCTGAGAAACTGAGAAGAGGGCAGCCGACAGGCCTCACCTTAGCCGCCCACTTTATTAGGAACACTTCTGTTCGTACATACAAACTACAAACACTCTTCTTAGAGTTTATTTTATTTTTAAAAGGGACAGTGCACAAATTAAACATTATCCTTGTGGTAAGGACAGATGTCTGTCCCAGGTTAAAGCAGTACATGCTAATTTCCGCCTGTAGTCACTTTGTTTATACTGTTGAATAGCTCTTCTTCATGACGGCTGCTGTCTCAAGCACACACATAATCATTGCATTGAAACATCATTGCGGGTCACACATTCACGGCCAGCGAACATGCGTGAGCGAATTGCTTCGCGCACTGCATCCTCTCACAATTTCCCCCGGGGAATTGTCCGGTCTAGTATTTCTTATTATTCCTACGCAAATTTTGATTTCGAATAACTCAATAACCGTACGTCGCACACAGACAAACAATATATCAAAACGTGCGGCTCGATCGGACTCGCTATGCTATTACCTTTCTCTACAGATTGCGATTTTTTCGCGACGTAGTCGCGAAAAAATCGCCCAAAAAAACCCCATTCATTTCTATGGAATTAATTGAAAAAAAAGCACTTTTTCAAACATCCGCTGCTCTGGCATGCTTTCACCTAGAGACGTGATTCAAACTCTAAAACGTAGGAAAACTTCTCCTCTGTGGATCTGGCATTAAACTTTTCTGCTAGGTTCTACACTTTCGGATCAGTCCCGGGTCAAACGCCATGTGGGTTCTGGGAGAAAATCCGGCTTTTGAATGGGTGTCTATTGCGTTACACACCAGTGGACCTCGTTAAGCTCAGAGTGGAGAGAGGTTAAAAAAAAAGGTCAAACTTTCTCGCTTAAACTCTGTTTTCAGCCACAAATTTCACTCTACAGACATGATTTTCTCAAAAGTAGTAGGAAAACTTGTCCTGATTCACACAATGTGTCTACCTAAACGATAGGATTTACGGTTTTTGAATGACAAGCCTCAAAGTGAGGAGAGCACAGGTGAGCGGCCTCATTGACTCCCATTATAAACGTTGCTGAAAAGTCACTCGTTTTTAACTCCCTGTAGCGTCCTCATTTTTAACAATACAGACAAAAAAATTACATCAGTCTATTCAGGAGACCCTTCTAGCGCTCACTGTGAAAGAATTTTGTGAATAGCTGCTTTCGTTGTCGAGTTATTTGTGATTGTTCGAGGCCTACTCCTTAGCAAAACACAGCAGACAGACACCTGACAAAATCTTGTGTGTGTGTCTTAACTCTCCTGTTCAGGCCCGTCACCATGCCGATTGGGGCCAGTGACGGGGCAGAGGGAAAAGCTGTCTCAAGCACACACACAAATCATGCTCAAAATTTCAAACTTAAACTGTGTTTTCAACCACAAATTTCAGACTACAGACATAATTTTCTCAAAAGTAGTAGTCACACTTGTCCCAAAAAAACCCCATTCATTTCTATGGAATTAATTGGAAAAAAAAGCACTTTTTCAAACATCCGCTGCTCTGGCATGCTTTCACCTAGAGACGTGATTCAAACTCTAAAACGTAGGAAAACTTCTCCTCTGTGGATCTGGCATTCAACTTTTCTGCTAGGTTCTACACTTTCGGATCAGTCCCGGGTCAAACGCCATGTGGGTTCTGGGAGAAAATCCGGCTTTTGAATGGGTGCCTATTGCGTTACACACCAGTGGACCTCGTTAAACTCAGAGTGGAGAGAGGTTAAAAAAAAGGTCAAACTTTCTCGCTTAAACTCTGTTTTCTGCCACAAATTTCACTCTACAGACATGATTTTCTCAAAAGTAGTAGTAAAACTTGTCCTGATTCACACAATGTGTCTACCTAAACGATAGGATTTACAGTTTTTGAATGAGAAGCCTCAAACTGAGAAGAGGGCAGCCGACAGGCCTCACCTTAGCCGCCCACTTTATTAGGAACACTTCTGTTCGTACATACAAACTACAAACACTCTTCTTAGAGTTTATTTTATTTTTAAAAGGGACAGTGCACAAATTAAACATTATCCTTGTGTTAAGGACAGATGTCTGTCCCAGGTTATAGCAGTACATGCTAATTTCCGCCTGTAGTCACTTTGTTTATACTTTTGAATAGCTCTTCTTCATGACGGCTGCTGTCTCAAGCACACACACAATCATTGCATTGAAACATCATTGCGGGTCACACATTCACGGCCAGCAAACATGCGTGACCGAATTGCTTCGCGCACTGCATCCTCTCACAATTTCCCCCGGGGAATTGTCCGGTCTAGTTTTCTTCTTTCTGAAAGCAGCATGAATTCAAATGTCTCTTACTCCTTTTCCACCAAATCAGTTCCAGGGCTGGTTCGGGACCAGCGTTGGTGCTGGTTCACAACTCGTTCAACTTGCGAACCAGCTGAGAACCAGTTTGCTTTTCCATAGCTTTCCCAGTGCTAAGGGGAGCCACATCATTACGTCACTGTATACGTCAGTTACGTCACTGCGTTTGCATAAACCTTGGCGCAAACATCGAAGCAACAACAACAATAATGGCTGACTTCGCGTTTGTACAGCTGCTGCTTCTGGCTTTACGTTGCTTCACTGGGATCAGAAAACGGCAGATCCAACATGTTAGTGTTGATCGACAGGTTTTGAGTGGACGGCGATTACGTTCTAGGAGACAGGTAATAACCTAATAATGTTTTGACTCTTACTTACACTGAATGTGAGATGGTTATGTTAGCCTTTCTTATGAGCTAACGTTAGCCGGTGTTATGTCCCTGCTGGAATCATCACAAATTCACAAACATATTACTGGCGATTTTTAAGTCGCCACTCATATCTACTGCTGTGGTAGATATGAGGATGCTTAGCTCTGTAATGAACTTAACTTACTGAAGTGAATATAAACAAACTGCATGGAAATACAAGTGAATGATTTATGTTTAACCTCGTTTCTTTAACCCTTATGCCTCACTAAGGACATTTTTGGCTTGTCAGTTTTCTTTATTATTTTGACTGTGTTCATACATATAGAAATATAATAAGGTCAATAGAATATAAAGTATGGCAAATGTGCTGTACATTAACTCAAGTAAATATAATAAAACTTATGTTTCCAACACTCACACATGCACATTTATTTCTCAATACACATCCCACTCTAATCTAAGGGGAAAAAGAGGCACAAGGGTTAAGTACCATGATGAATATTTGTTTGAGTATTGATGACTTTCCACACAACATGTTTATTTACCTATACATTTTTCTCTTTACAGGTAATCTTGCGACTGATGGCAAGGCGGAGATCACATGTCTGGGCACACCCAAGATCTCGCTACTGGTGGGACACAATTGTTCCTGATTTCACCTCTCACCAGTTCATGCAGAATTTTCGTGTGTCCCGAGAGTCGTTTGAGTACATCTGCAGTCGGGTGCAGCATGTCTTGGGGAGAAGGAACACAAATTACCGTTTGTGTGTCCCAAACCAGAAGCGGGTGGCTATTGCCATCTGGAAGCTGGCCACTGGTGGTGAATACAGGACCATCAGCCATCTTTTTGGAGTAGGCGTGAGCACCGTCTTTAATTGCGTTCAGGATTTCTGTAACACAGTCATCAAGGTGCTGCTCCCTGCCCACATTACACGCCCTGATGCTGAGAGGTTAGCGGAAATGGCTGCTCTCTTCCAGAGTCGTTGGAGAGTGCCACAGTGTGTTGGTGCAATAGATGGAAGCCACATTCCCATTATAGCACCAGAAGAGTATCCCCGAGACTACTACAACTGGAAGGGATGGCATTCGGTTGCTCTGCAAGCAGTTGTAGATGGCAGAGGTCTTTGCTGGGATGTGTGTGTTGGCTTTCCAGGGAGTGTGCATGATGCAAGAGTCCTAAAACAGTCACATTTGTGGGAAGTCCTAAGTGACGGGGAATTTCTAGGTCAAAGCAAAGTGACCATCTCTGGCTGTGAGGTTGGACATTACCTGATAGGTGATCCAGCCTACCCCATGCAGGACTGGCTGATGAAACCCTTTTCTGACACTGGCAGATTGATCCCTGAACAACACACCTACAATTACAGACTCAGCAGTGCACGATCGGTTGTGGAAATGGCATTTGGGAGATTGAAAGGACAGTGGAGGTGCCTACTAAAAAGAAATAACTGCAAACTGGAACCGTGCAAGAAAATGGCGCTGACCTGCTGTGTCCTTCATAACATCTGTGAGGAACATGGTGACAATTTCACTGAGGAGCACCAAGACAGACATGCCAACATCCAGCCTCCTCTTCAGGCATTACCTGAACATGGCAGTCAAGGAGGGGCTGACATTAGAGCCGCTTTAATGGCCTACTTTAACAGAGGGAACAAGTAATTTGTTTGGCTATTTTGCTATTTACTTCATGTCAATGTTGTTTAATTGTTCAGTTCGATAAGTTCATAGAAATTAGTCATTTATTTGTAAATAACGTGACTGACAACATCTGTGTTATAAAAGGTAGCTTGTTGAGTTCTTTCATTACCTGTTTTCACAAGCTCTAACCAGCTTTACTTGTACTTATTACACAGTTAAAATAATTTCACATCACTAGTGAAAACCTATACAAGCAGACATGTCTCTTTAGAAAAAACATTTATTTACATAGTGCGTAGAAACACAACATAAAGTGACGTGAACAGTGCAAAGGTGCAAAACAAGAAAAGTGGTGTGATTATTTTCTGGCTTGCGCCTCCATTACAGACACTATGCGCCCCATTATACTGAGGAACGCACTGTTGTCTGCCTCCAGCTTGTACAGCAAGGCATCGTTCATTTCCTTGCTGTGCTGCAGGAACCTCTCGTCCGCCCGCTCAAGGTAGTCCAGGAGCTCAGTGTTGCTGTCTCGCTTCCTCTTAGCTGTGTACAAGAACAGAATAATGAGTTTAAAAGTTTTTATTAAAAGTCATAAGTAGATTAACACAGGTTCAGCAATACAATATAAGAAACATGTCAGCTCAGCAATAAGAGCATTAGTTAACTGTTTACGGTTGGTAGGGCATTTTATATGAATGACTGGTCACTTATTACAGCATGTATTTATATTATAAAGTCACACTATTAGGTATATATCCATGTTTGCATAGTATCTGGTGAGACAGTCTACTGGATACTCAGCACAACAACTTACCAGGTCTGGTCTGCTGCGATTGTCCTGAGCTGCTGGATGGTGCAGGAGAGCTGCAGTGGAGTGGAGACATCAGGTCCTCGTCCCCGATGGTGGACAACTCTATAAACCACATAAAAACAGCCAGCATTGGGAAAGTTCACTTTCTACATGAACTATTTCAAAAGTTCAGTTCACAAAATAAAATGAGCTAGTTCAGTCCATAATGAAAAATTTTAAACTAAGTTCACAGTTACAAAAATGAACTAGTGAATGAAACTGTGTGTCAGATTTCATTATAACATTATACAAACAAACATTAACTGAAGTAACTAGTAACGGTCACTCACTTAAAAAAAAAAAAAAAAAAACCTTTATGCAAGGTGAAAATGTTTGAAAAGAAACTTACCAGGCTCTGATTGCGGCAGTGTGTCGTCCACCATCGCCGAATTTAAGGCTCCGGTGGCATTATTTGCCGGTCTATCGCTGAGGACCGAGTCCAGAATATCGAAGTGGGGGTTCTTCCTTGGCCGCCCATTGCCGCTTCGACCGAGGTCCTTTTTTTTGGTCCCTGTAGTCTTTCTTCAGTTTCTTTAATTTGTTGCTGATCTGCTCGAGAGTACGTTCGTACCCCGCCGCAGCTATCTCTTTTTGTATTTGGTATAATAGGGTCCACGTAGCACCCTCCAGTTTCACCTGGACTTCATCTGTGGACCATATCGCTAGGAGACAGGTTGTTGTCTCCTCCACAGACCACTGCTGCTTTACTGCATCCATGATATCTCGTCACTTTAAAAATGGCACCCTCTCGCGGTCTTGCTATTGTTGTTGGCCTTAACAACTCCCCCCCCGCTGATGTAAGCAGTTCTTTCCTCTAGCCCAGCAAAGAGCTGGTGCTACCCTGGAACCAGTTTTTCTGGCCCAGAGCCAGTTCTTTGTCAGTGGAAACAGAAAACCTGGTTCTAAACTAAGCACTGGCCCCGAACCAGCCCTGGAACTGATTTGGTGGAAAAGGGCCATCTGTCTACGGTGTCCAAGTTTCACGAGCCTTTCTGCCTCAAATCACTTCCTACTACTCTTCACTTTCTCCTCCAACATCATTCTGATGACATACACATGTTGCTTGCATGAGTCTCTCCATCCACTCCTCTCTTCTTCCTTACCTTTTGCTCTGATTCTCTCTGCCTCTGTACCTCTCATTTTCGAGTGCGGTTTTCTGTGACTTTTTTTTTTCCTGAAAAGCCGCTCAGCTAAAAGAAACTTTTATTTATATTATACATAAAGAGGCTGTTACTTCCCTTAAGCAGGAATTATTTAACAGAAGTGATTACATGTTCATATGAACATATTATATTTAAAAACATACTAAATACCTCAAAACATTTATTTAAACATTATTCCTTTCCAGGATTTCAATCAAGTTGGTCAATGATAGAACTCTTAACTAGGCTTAAAATCATTAATATAACACAATATCCCTGATATTTATCAGCCAACCTGTTCACATTCTAAGTATATTATCATCATTCAAAACTCAGCTTCACCACAAAGGATAAAGGAGATGACTGGAGTTTATGGGCAGTTATAGTGAAATTATACAAGAAGAAGGGGAACGATGCCCACGTGACAACAGCATTTCTATAAGTCACTGTCTCATATGGTCACTTCATGACTTGAAGTAACCTGGCAGTTAGGAAGACTGAAATAAACAGCAGTTTAAATTATGTTGGTATCCACAGCAAGAACAGCTATGCCAGATGTGACAATCCCAGATGTGAGCCATGTGTGTCATGCAAATGTTGTTACCAGACCTCCTGATGTGTAAAAGACCTGAATTCCCAGTGGGAGGTGAATGAGGCTATGGATGGGAAACAAGCCGACACTGTTGTGAGGAATTCCGTGTCAACAAAACCCCAGAATGTGAGGGAGAGGGAAGGAAAGTGAAGAACATGTCTGTGCTTGACCAGGACCAAGACCCAAAGACAAAGACTTTATTCTCTCCTTCATGGTCCGATACAAACTGATCCACAATTTAGTGCTGCACAGTTCCCCAGAGCAGCGGGTTCATACTTCCAAAGCATTTGAGGCTGAGAAGGTGCTGAAGTCATATGAATCTTTATTTCTACTTGTTATTCAGGATGACTTTACCTCCCTGTGTCTTGGGAAGCCATAGCCTGAAGGCTTAATTTTAGAGAACCTAACTCCAGACCACTGGAATCAGGACTAGTGGCAATACTAAGGTTGTAATTAGGATAAATTACAAAGCACAAACTATGTTGTACTTTAAAAGGTACATTATGCAAATATTAGGGGGGATAATAGGTCTCTAATGGTTAAATGGATATAGTTGAATAAAATTTGAACTACTGAATTATACACCCCTATTTTCACCTACATACAAAAGTTAGCAAGGACTGCCATGACATCACTTTCAAACACACTCGCACATTCAACTGCTTGAAAGCCAAGTTACGACTCATACGAATTGCAAAATTGTCCTTATAATGATTTACAGGTGTAATATTCTTTTTTGGCTTCTTACTTGTACAAATAACCTGCAAAATATGTAGAACATGATAAAAAAAAATGGTTTCAGCTATGATCCCAGGACATGATGTGGCTGAGAAGACCCATTTGAAAAACTGAGTTTCTGTCTGGAATGCTGATTTGTGTTTGGATTGGCCACCAGTAGCCATCTTTATAGACTAGTTTATGGGCTGGTGGAGCTTTTGTGAACACGGGTGGGCATAGCAGGACAGAGCAAGGAGTTAAAAAATAATTCAAATGTCAAACCCACCTACATAAACACTGCCTAATCTTACTAAATGACCTTTAATGCAGGGATCAGACTACACGGATCCAGGCTGATTTTGACACAGTTTTGTCAGGGTTGACAATTTCCAGTGCTAGGCCTGAATATGGACGTCAGGAATGAGAACTGGACCTTGTAGCGTGACATAATTGAAGAACAGTGATGTGGTACTTGGTACGCCCACAACACCCTGACGAAAAGTTTAGCATGTCCGAGTGTTTTGTATTTTCATACCTAGTTTGACAGCTCCTACAATGTGTTCCTTGATAGCCATGACGGACAATTGACAAAACTTGCACTGTAGCTACCCTCCTGACCAAGGCACGACAACAACTTATGGCAGTAAGTCGACATGGTGATCATCATCATAAAAGACAAAGATGCAGGGATTGTATAATCTGATCAAAACATAAGAGGACCTGAAGACGTGTTGGGGGCTAATCCAAACAGTTATACATTCCAGACCGGATGGCAAGTCTCCAAACGTATTTTTCAGCGAAGTAAGGGTTCTAAAGCACTTGTTCTGAGCCAAAAGTTTAAAACTATCTATTTAATGACTTCTAGATATATTTCCACATTATTTGTACTTATGATAAATTAAAATATTGCCTGTTGCACCTTTTAAAATATTAATATAAAGAAGGGTGCTAACTGGGATCTCCTGCATCGTTTGAACTTTACTCCTCTGGAGCCAAAAACCTCCACAGGATTCCTCTGGATCCCGGTTCCTTGGAAACTTTCGACCTCATCGCACATGCATTCACAAACCAAGTCATGATTAATCACAGCGACACACACAAAAAAAGTTATCCGCAGTGTTATAAGCTGGGCATCTTTCAACATCTCGGTACTTACCGTGCTGTACAGGACGTTATCGTTATCTGCCGACTCGGACAGCTCACTCAAATTCCGGTCCCACCGTAAAAACGGTTCACTGCTGTCCAATATTTCCATACTGTATGTTTATGAGAATTTTTAGGAAGAAAATCCGGATGTGTGAGAGACAGAGCGCGAGCGTGTGAACTCTGCCTTCCTGTCAGCACAAACCTGATTTATCCAATAAATGACACTCTTTCTCTTGTTAAGTCGAAAACCTAATAATTCGGTACTACCAATAATTATCTCCTGGTACTAGTTTAACGTCTAATGCTGGTTGCAAACCGGTAGCTAGACTTTTCTCGTTTCTTGAAGTAATAACTACGCCTCTCCTCCCCTCAAACACCCAGGAATTTTAGGGGCGGGGAAAAAACATGGCTTTAAGGTCTGGGTAACACAAATATTTCAACAAAATATGTTTCATATTCTCTTCAGTGAACATATTACCGTATTTTTAAAAACGTATTTATTTGCGTTTACACCACAGGATAGCGCCTCAGTCATATTTCTGCTGTAATCTAGTCATTTTAAAGAGCTAAACATAATCTGGTAACTAAATAAAGCCCGCCCCCTTATTCAAAAACCAATCAGGTAAGACTTAAAAAAAGCAACTGCAAAGCTCATATTACGTAACGCGTTCGCGGAGACAGACAGGAGAGAAAGCCAATCAAAGTGCTGTGAATTTAACCGACACGAAGAAAATCCAATAAGTCGTAACGCTGCTAAAACTCTTAGCAAACCGAATAAAGCCAAGAATACTTATCACTCAGGATGAACCTCCTACTTACTGTCCTTCTCTCTGATACTCCGTTATATTTCTGCACATTTTAATATTATTTTCATTAAAAAAAAGTAATGAAAATAATATTAAATAATGGAACTCGTGGTATACTATTCATACTATTGATATTGTCCTCCCTCCAATAAATAAACAAACAAACCACACACACAACAGAAGCAGTGTGCACTGAAGCACAAATATTTGCATCCTCTTTGGTGTCTGTGACAAACAAGCAAAAGTTTGGAATAGAACTCCAACCAAAACGTGTACACTATATGGCCAAAAGTATGTAGACGCCTGCCCATCACTCCCATATGGATCTTCCTCAAACTGGTGCCACAAATTCTGAAACATACAATTGTATAAAATGTCTTTGAATGCTGTAGCATTACAGTTTCCTTTTTCTGAAACTAATAGAGATCTTGCAGTCACGTGACCGGAAAGTACACAGCCGCCATCTTGTCGGTAAAAAACACCGCTGAATACTGCTGCACTCGTGTACAAAATGGATACATTTCAACCGACGGACTACACGGCTCATTTTTCTAATGAACAGATAACTAGATATATGTCTAAAATAAACGACCTACAGATTAGTGACCCTTATCGCTTACCGGACGTAGTTTTCATGACCGTGTCAGTGGATATTGAACTGCCAGAGGTGGAATACCCAGACATGTATAATTACCTCATTAACTTTCCCTCGCTGTTCAGTGGTGAAGCACTGCGTGCTTATAAATCTCTGGACAGTTATCTTTACAGAAATTCAGGATTTGTCAGCCGCCCTCAGATGTGGCATCTTGTAAACAAGAAAATAACAATCCTCATTGGATGGGTAAGTCACTTAAGTATTACTAGTACTGATACTAGATATATCGGTAGTATCTAGTATAGCACTGACCAGCCGATTATAGAATAGAATAGAATAGAATAGAATAAGGTAATTCCAGCTGTAATTCCAAATCGTCCGTCTTGTTTACCATGGATCTGGCATTGGAGAGATAGAGGCTTGGCAGTGGAGATTTGAGTGGCTGTTTTCTGAGCTTAGTCAACAGGCCGGCTCTGCAGCCTCGCTTTTGCTTCCGCTCCCGACGCCGCCTCCTTCGCCTGCCAGACCCGATAACAATCCACGGAGACCCCGCTAGTCTCGCTATCTCGTCCGGAATGTTGTGCATGCGATGGAAATCGCTACAAGCCATCATTTTCTGCTGGAAACCAATGTCCAGTAAGTCCATACGGTTGTAGTGGATATTGAAGTCCGGTACAGACAAACAACATGCAAAAATACACACAAAAAACATAAAAAACGTGCACAGGTAGGGAGAGCTTGTAGTAGCCGTTGTAGTAGAATTGTATATATACTATTCAAAAAAAGTAGGGGATATTGGATTTACAAGTAGAATGAAATGCAGATCATGAGGTCAGGAAGGAAACAAATGACAGAAAAACATTAAGGAAACATTTGTCAATTTATTCGAAACCCTGTGTACAGTCAGTAAAGGACAGATTCTCCAGAATAAGGATCAACACAAACACAGGGTCACACAGCAAATTTACCACCATTTTGAAACCGAGTCAGTAGCGGGTAAAACCCCCTCGGCGTGGCATACTCCTAACGAGACGTCCCAGGTCATTTTGGGGAATGTTATTCCATTCCTGTTGCAATGCTGCAGCAAGTTCTTGGACATTGGCAGGAGGTTGTTGACGTTGGCGTAGCCGCTGTCCAAGCATGTCCCAGACATGCTCGATGGGGGAAAGGTCCGGACTGAGTGCTGGCCATGGTAATCTGGTGATATTCTGCTGCTGGAGGTAATCTGTAACGATCCTGGCCCTATGACATCTGGCATTGTCATCTTGGAAAATGAAACGGCGGCCATAACGATGTGCAAACGGCACAACATGGGGTGCCAAGATGTTGTCCCGGTAGTACTGCCCTGTGACACGTCCAGCAACAACATGCAAGTCTGTTCTGCCGGCAGCAGTGATGCCTCCCCACACCATTACAGAGCCACCCCCATACGGATCATGTCTAATGACGTTAACGTCATGGAAACATTCGTTACGTTGGCGCCAAACCCTCCTGCATCTGTCCAGGAAGTCCACAGTGAACCTCGACTCATCTGAGAACATTACGTGGTTCCATCGGCGATTATCCCAGCGTTGATGATGACGACACCATTGGAGTCTGGCCCTAATGTGACGATCCCTCAAACAGGGAATGACACGAGGACGTCGGGCGTGTAAGTGAAATCTGTGCAGTCGATTCCTGATGGTCTGGCCACTCACTACCAAGCCAGTATCCCTTCGAAGTTGAGACCTTATCTGATTTGCTGTTACCATACGATTTCTCAAGGCAATAGTGCGGATGAATCTGTCCTGAGCCTGAGTTGTTGCCCTTGGTCGACCGGATCATGGTC
The DNA here is from genome assembly GCF_027579695.1 of Neoarius graeffei. NCBI lineage: Eukaryota > Metazoa > Chordata > Actinopteri > Siluriformes > Ariidae > Neoarius > Neoarius graeffei. Next base: position 18,079,540 of record NC_083589.1, on the reverse strand, counting down.
TATCCTGAACAGACCCTGTAGCACGATGTCTGGACCATAATCTGCTGATGACAGACTGGGAAACATTCAATGCTCTTGCCACAACGACCTGTCTTGTGCCAACCTGTAGCATGCCAAGGGCACGTAACCTCTCATCCTGTGTTAGACGGCGCATGGTCTCTGTTTAATTAACGACTTCAACCACTGATAATCTGATGCTTTCTCTTCAAAATCTTCCTTTGGAGTGGCTCTAACCTTCCAATTCAGAGTCATGCAAATTTGTGGCATGACGCCCTTGATCATCAGTAGCATCCCATGCTGATCATGAGAGTGTCATTGATGTGTTTGGGTGATGAATTTCTTTGGAAATGCTTCCTCAGTAAGGAACTATACAACATGCTTTCGTATACCTTTGTATATGTGAAAATTTGGATCTCAAAATAAAATATCCCCTACTTTTTTTGAATAGTATAGTAGGGTTTTCCAGAAGAAAAGGTAGAAGTAGAAGCAGAAGTAGAACCAGAAGTAGAAGTAGAAGGCGGAAATATGGCATTTGACCGACAAGATGGCGTCTGTTACAATCTGGATCAGCTGTGACGTCACATGCAAGATCTCTATATCAGGATCAGAATACATGGTGGTGTAGTGGTTAGCATGGGTGTGTCTACGTGGGTTTCCTCCAGGTGCTCCAGTTTCCCTCACAGTTCAAAGACATGCGGTCAGGTTAACATGGGGCAGCCATGGCCTGAGGTAGGGCTGAAGTTGCCTTGAGCAAGGCACCTAACCCCCAACTGCTCCCTGGCCACTGTAGCATAGCTGCCCACTGCTGTGTGTGTGCTGTGTGTGTGCTCATTGCTCACTTGTGTGTGCATGTGTGTGTTCACTGTTTCAGATGGGTTTAATGCAGAGGAGGAATTTCACTGTGTGCTTAAGTCTGTGCTTGAGTGTACGTGTGACAAAGGCTTCTTCTTCTTCTTCCTCTTCTTATTCTAAATTTAGCCTGAGTTTGACACAGTTTTGTCATGGCTGACATATTTCCGGTCCGGATACGAGCTATGGGAATGACGAACTGGCCTTGTAGTGCAATATAATTGAAGAACAGTGATGTGGCATCTGGGATGCCCCACAACACCCCAATCAAAAGTCCAGCATGTCAGAATGTTTTGTATTTTCTCACCGAGTTTGACAACTTCTGCAACATGTTCCTTGATAGCCGTAATTGACAATTTTGTGATTGGTCTGGGTCAAAACTGTAGTGTTGTCAGTCTGGAAAGAATTTATGGCACTATGATTGCCTAATCTGACATGGTGACCATCATGAAAGACAAAAATATCATTCAGTCTGATTCCAGAATAAGAAGTCCAAACCTGTTCCAGTACGATAATGCCTCATGAAGACATGGTTTGCTAAAGGTTGGAGTGGAAGAACTCTAGTGTGCTGCACAGAACCTTGACCTCAACCCTACTGGGATGACCTGGAACATTGACTACACCCCAGACATCTTCATTCCATGGCATCAGAGTAATGCAGAGCAAATCGTCACGGTCAAATCTAGTGGAAATCCTTTGCAGAAGACTGTAGGTTGTTTTAGCAGAAAATGGGGTCCAATTCCATATTAATGCCCATAATTGTAGAAGGGGATGTTCAAGGACTGAGTGAGATGTGATGGTCAGGTGTGTACAACCCTTTTGGTGCAGCATTTCTAGTGCATCTCAAAATACTGGAATATCATAAAAAGTTTTTTTTCATAATTTAATTCAAAAAGGTACAACCCCGATTCCAAAAAAGTTGGGACAAAGTACAAATTGTAAATAAAAATGGAATACAATACTTTACAAATCTCAAAACCTGATATTGTATTCACAATAGAACATAGACAACATATCAAATGTTGAAAGTGAGACATTTTGAAATTTCATGCCAAATATTGGTTCATTTGAAATTTCATGACAGCAACACATCTCAAAAAAGTTGGGACAGGGGCAATAAGAGGCTGGAAAAGTTAAAGGTACAAAAAAGGAACAGCTGGAGGACCAAATTTCAACTCATTACGTCAATTGGCAATAGGTCATTAGCATGACTGGGTATAAAAAGAGCATCTTGGAGTGGCAGTGGCTCTCAGAAGTAAAGATGGGAAGAGGATCACCAATCCCCCTAATTCTGCGCCGACAAATAGTGGAGCAATATCAGAAAGGAGTTCGACAGTGTAAAATTGCAAAGAGTTTGAACATATCATCATCTACAGTGCATAATATCATCAAAAGATTCAGAGAATCTGGAGGAATCTCTGTGAGTAGGGGTCAAGGCCGGAAAACCATACTGGGTGCCCGTGATCTTCGGGCCCTTAGACGGCACTACATCACATACAGGCATGCTTCTGTATTGGAAATCACAAAATGGGCTCAGGAATATTTCCAGAGAACATTATCTGTGAACACAATTCACTGTGTCATCTGCCGTTGCCAGCTAAAACACTATAGTTCAAAGAAGAAGCCGTATCTAAACATGATCCAGAAGCGCAGACGTCTTCTCTGGGCCAAGGCTCATTTAAAATGGACTGTGGCAAAGTGGAAAGTTGTTCTGTGGTCAGACAAATCAAAATTTGAAGTTCTTTATGGAAATCAGGGACGCCGTGTCATTCGGACTAAAGAATAGAAGGACGACCCAAGTTGTTATCAGCACTCAGTTCAGAAACCTGCATCTCTGATGGTATGGGGTTGCATTAGTGCATGTGGCATGGGCAGCTTACACATCTGGAAAGACACCATCAATGCTGAAAGGTATATCCAGGTTCTAGAGCAAGATATGCTCCCATCCAGACGACGTCTCTTTCAGGGAAGACCTTGCATTTTCCAACATGACAATGCCAAACCACATACTGCATCAATTACAGCATCATGGCTGCATAGAAGAAGGGTCTGGGTACTGAACTGGCCAGCCTGCAGTCCAGATCTTTCACCCATAGAAAACATTTGGCGCATCATAAAACAGAAGATACGACAAAAAAGACCTAAGACAGTTGAGCAACTAGAATCCTACATTAGACAAGAATGGGTTAACATTCCTATCCCTAAACTTGAGCAACTTGTCTCCTCAGTCCCCAGACGTTTACAGACTGTTGTAAAGAGAAAAGGGGATGTCTCACAGTGGTAAACATGGCCTTGTCCCAACTTTTTTGAGATGTGTTGTTGTCATGAAATTTAAAATCACCTAATTTTTCTCTTTAAATGATAAATTTTCTCAGTTTAAACATTTGATATGTCATCTATGTTCTATTCTGAATAAAAAATGGAATTTTGAAACTTCCACATCATTGTATTCCATTTTTATTTACAATTTGTACTTTGTCCCAACTTTTTTGGAATCGGGGTTGTAAACTTTCATATATTCAATATTCACTACATGTAAAATGAAATATTTCAAGGCTTTTTTGTTTTAATTTTGATTATGGCTTGTCAGTCATGAAAATCAGAAATCCAGTATCTCAAAATATGAGAATATTTCATTTTGAGTTTGAGTAAAACAATGTAAATACCGTGTATCTCTTGGTCTAGTTCAGTATACACAACCACAGTCATGGGGAAGACTGCTGACTTGACAGTTGTCCAGAAGACGATCATCGCACCCTCCACAAGGAGGGTAAGCCATAGAAGGTCATTGCTGAAAAGGCTGGCTGGAAAAGCTGCACAAGCAACAGGGATTGTCAAGTAAAGCTGATTCATGAACTTAGGAGAGCTTCACAGGGAGTGGACTGAGGCTGGTGTCAGTGTATCAAGAGCCACCACACATACGGTACACACACACACACACACACACACACACGTCTGGGAAGGGGGCAGGTTACCTAACAGTCTCACTCAGCAGTTCTGAAAAATCAACTGAAATCTGACCTTATAGGTTTTAATGTCCATCCGGTCCAGAGCCGATACAATTTTTTATTTTTGGATCTTGAGGGGAAAATAACAGTCTTTCCATAATATAAATTTCATGTAATATTTCTATCCAATCATCCATGGTGGGGGGCTCTGACTTCAGCCATTTCCTCAAAACAACTTTTTTTTAACTTGCAGCCAAAAGAATTTGCATCAGTTTCCTATCTTGAATATTCCACCCTTCAAATGTGAATGTCCCCCAAGTACATAGAAACACAACTAAAAGGAATGTTTATGCAAAATATATTATTAATATGTTTGTATATTTCCTGCCAATAAAGCACAATATTCTGGCACTTCCAAAAAATATGGAAGTGGTTGGCGTCATTTACCCCACATAGTCTCCAACATGCTCCGCAACTTCCTTGATGCCATTTTGCAGGGGTGTAATGAAAAACCTCATCTCATCTCATTATCTCTAGCTGCTTTATCCTTCTACAGGGTCGCAGGCAAGCTGGAGCCTATCCCAGCTGACTACGGGCGAAAGGCGGGGTACACCCTGGACAAGTCGCCAGGTCATCACAGGGCTGACACATAGACACAGACAACCATTCACACTCACATTCACACCTATGGTCAATTTAGAGTCACCAGTTAACCTAACCTGCATGTCTTTGGACTGTGGGGGAAACCGGAGCACCCGGAGGAAACCCACGCGGACACGGGGAGAACATGCAAACTCCACACAGAAAGGCCCTCGCCGGCCCCGGGGCTCGAACCCAGGACCTTCTTGCTGTGAGGCGACAGCGCTAACCACCACACCACTGTGCCGCCCTAATGAAAAACCTTCCTGTGTTTTTCCAACAAAATTCTCTCCATGTTATTGAACTAGTTGATTTCCATTGTACTTGACAAATTCTTCTCCAACCCTCCTGAGAGATTTTAAAATTACTTTCCTTCTCCCATTTCTTTTTTATATACAGAGCATTCTCAGAATTGGCCTGGAGAATAGTATTGTACATCTTCAAGACAATCTTATCATATGCTGTAGATTTAGATGTCGATAACAGTATTTTCATGATTCCTGTCGCTCCCGTTTCTAAAGGTGCATTCAGGTTCTGGTTAAAGTTATGTCGAACCTGGAGATATCTACAGAAATCTTCTGGCCCTTTATGACCCGCCACACCTACTGAGATCAAAAGGTGCAGGCTATCTGCTGGTACCTCATATAGTGAAGGCTACATCAGGGGGCAGAGCCTTTTCCTTACAAAGCCCCACAGTTTTGGAACAGACTTCCAAGTAGTGTTCAGGAATCAGACACAGTCTCAGCGTTTAAGTCTAGGCTGAAAACATATCTGTTTAGTCAAGCCTTTTGTTAATAGTGTTTATGAGGGAAAGGAGTAGATCTGGAGGGTCCTTAGACAGAGTGTTTTGGTAAACTGGGATGTATGGATGCTGTCAGTCCCCCACTCGCTTGATCACTCGAGTTTGTTGATGGTGTTATGCTGCTTATGTCCTGGGGCTCCCTCATGCCTGTGTTACCTTCTGGCTCTCCCCTTTTAGTCATGCTGTCATAGTTAGTGTTGCCGGAGTCCCTGCTTGCACTCAGCGCAAAACGTATACTGTTCTTACTCATCAGGGGACATTGGGCATACCTAACAACCTGTGTTTTATCTCTCTTTCTCTCTCCCCTCCCCCCATCTGTCCCTCTGAGTTACATGTCAATCCTGAGATTGAGATGCTGACCTCTTCTGCTCCTCAAACCTGCCTGATCCATCCTGATGCCCTATGTCTGGTTGGAGTCTCATCACATCGCTCCTGTGGAGGGCGGCCCCATGTGGACAGTTGGGGGTCATGCCTGGAGGACGCTCTGGACTCTTGCAGTGGTGCTTTTGTGGCTGGGGACAGCAGTTGACTTGCTGACTTTGGGACTGCGGTTGTCGTGAACAGTTTTGCGCTCGGGTTTCCGTCAGTGGGGGGTTTATAGCATCAACGAAGCTGACTTTGTTAGGACTGTTAATGTTAGTCATGTTGTCTGTTGTTGCCCGGATAGAATAGAATAGAATAGAATAGAATGCCTTTATTGTCACTATACACATGTACAATGAGATTAAAGCATCTCCAATAACAGTGCAAAACAGTGTGTAGAGAGAGAGAGAGAGGAAGGGGGGAAAGGGGGTGGGGGAGTGTGTAAGGGGGGTAAGGTGCACAGTCCTGAGGTGTATGTGTTGTATTACACATTATGGAGTGAGGTATTGCTCATTGCACATATAAATTATTGCACAGAGTCACATTATGAATTATTGCACGAGAGATTCACATTATAAAATAAAATATTACACATTTATGAAGTATTGCAAGGTAAGGTAGGTGCACAGACTTGAGGTGTGTGTGCTGTGTGTAAGGTGCACAGTCCTGAGGTGTATGTGTAGTGTGTAAGGTGCACAGTCCTGAGGTGCATATGCTGTATGTAAGGTGCACAGTCCTGAGGTGAGGTGAGGTGAGGTGAGGTGAATGTGTTGTGTTTCACATTATGGAGTGAGGTATTGCACATTATAAAAGTATTGCACAGAGAGAGTCCCTTAGAAAGTACTGCACATTATAAATTATTGCACGAGGAGAGTCACATAGTAAAATAAATAGACTATAAAGTCAGAGCATATCCAAGTTCAGGGCGGTTATGGCTTTTGGAAAGAAACTGTTTTTGAATCGGTTTGTCTTTGTCCTGATGCACCTGTAGCGCCTCCCTGAGGGCAACAGGTTGAACAGATCAAAGCCAGGGTGGGAGCTCATCTCATCTCATCTCATTATCTCTAGCCACTTTATCTTGTCCTACAGGGTCGCAGGCAAGCTGGAGCCTATCCCAGCTGACTACGGGTGAAAGGCGGGGTACACCCTGGATAAGTCGCCAGGTCATCACAGGGCTGACACATAGACACAGACAACCATTCACACTCACATTCACACCGATGGTCAATTTAGAGTCACCAGTTAACCTAACCTGCATGTCTTTGGACTGTGGGGGAAACCGGAACACCCGGAGGAAACCCACGCGGACACGGGGAGAACATGCAAACTCCACACAGAAAGGCCCTCATCGGCCACGGGGCTTGAACCCAGACCTTCTTGCTGTGAGGCGACAGCGCTAACCACTACACCACCGTGCCGCCCCTGGGTGGGAGCTGTCCTTGATAATGTTTTTAGCTCTGCTAAGGCAGCGGGAGGTGTAAATGTCCATCAGGGAGGGGAGAGGGCAGCCAATGATCTTCTGTGCTGCCTTAACTACCCTCTGGAGCCTCTCCCTGTCTACAGCAGTGCAGCTGCTGTACCATACTGTAATACAGTATGTCAGCAGGCTCTCAATGGATGAGCGGTAGAAGGTCAGCAGCAGGTTGGAGTTTAGGTTGTACTTCCTGAGGACTCTCAGGAAGTGTAGCCGCTGCTGAGCCTTCTTAATGACTGCTGTGATGTTTACTGACCAGGAAATGTTGGTGGAGATGAGGACGCCAAGAAACCAGAAGGTGTGGACCCTCTCCACATACATGTTGTTGACGTAGAGGGGGGCTAGGTTGGTGCTGTGCTTCCTGAAGTCAACAATGAGCTCTTTGGTTTCCTTGGTGTTCAGAGTGAGGTTATTTTCTGAACACCAGGCTGCCAACTTCAGGACCTCCTCTCTGTAGGCTGCCTTGTCTCCCTTTGAGATGAGTCCGACCACTGTGGTGTCATCAGCAAACTTGACGACGAGGTTGTTCTTGTGGGTCGAACTACAGTCGTGGGTGTAGAGGCAGTACAGGAGGTGGCTCAGCACACAGCCCTCTGGAGAGCTGGTGCTCAACGTGTGGGTGGAGGAGAAGTGGGGGCCAAGTCTCACAGTCTGGGGCCGGTTAGTAAGAAAGTCCTTTAACCAGGCACATGTGAGAGGGGGGAGGCTGAGAGTGTCCAGTTTACTGATAAGGATGTCCGGGATTATTGTATTAAAAGCTGAACTGTAATCCACAAAGAGTATGTGAACGTAGCTCTGCTGCTGCTCCAGGTGATTTAGCGCAGAGTGGAGAACTACGGCGATGGCATCGTCTGTGGATCTGTTTGTGCGATATGCGAACTGGTAGGGGTCGAAGTCTGGGGGGAGGTGGTCCTTGATGTGCTGAAGAACTAGTCTCTCGAAGCACTTCATGATTACCGGGGTGAGGGCCACCGGACGGTAATCATTCAGGCTGGTGACGGGAGACTTATTCGGCACTGGAATTATTGTTGCAGATTTTAGGCAGGGCGGGATGACTGCCTGAGCCAGGGACAGGTTAAAGATCCTGGTGAAGGTAGGGGCGAGCTAGTGGGCGCATGCTCTGAGCACCTTACCAGGTACACCATCTGGGCTGGCAGCTTTCTTGGGGTTCACTGCTAGGAGCACCCGTCTGACATCGTGCTCCTGTACAGTGAAAGGAGTGGTGTAGGAACTGTGTGGTGGTGGGGGCAGGGCTGGAGCAGATGAGTGCTGCTGAGATGTTTCAAAGCAAGCAAAGAAGCGATTTAGCTCCTCTGCTAGCGGCGCACTCCAGTCTCCTGTTAGCGCATCACAGTCTCTGAAGTTTGTGATGTCCTGAATACCCTCCCACACCTCCCGTGTGTTGTTGCTGGACAGGTGGGATTTTATGTGCAGCCTGTGGTCCGCGTTGGCTTTATTTATGCCTCTTTTCAGATCAGCTCGAGCAACTCTGTACAGAGCTCTATCACCTGACCTGAAGGCAGCATCACGAGCCCTGAGGAGTGAGCGGACCTGGCTGGTCATCCAGGGTTTCTGGTTTGGGAAGACCCGGATGTTTTTATCCACCGTCACATTCCCGATGCAGAACTTGATATAGTCCAGCACCGCTTCTGTGAATGTCTCCAGCTCCTGGTGTTCAAATAAGTCCCAATCTGTCTGTTTAAAGCAGTCCTGTAGTTTGGAGAGTGCATTGTCAGGCCAGGTTGTGATAGTCCTTGTGGTGGGCCTGGCTCTGCGTCTGAGGGGGGTGTAGGCTGGGGAGAGCAGGAGGGAAAGATGATCTGACTGGCCGAGGTGGGGGAGGGGTATGGCTCTGTAAGCATGCTTGATATTGGAGTAAACATGATCCAGAGTGTTCTCCCCTCTAGTAGAACACTTAACATGTTGGTAAAACTTTGCCAGTACAGTCTTCAAGTTGGCCTTATTAAAGTCTCCTGCAATTATGTGAACACCATCAGGGTTGGCCTGCTGCTGTTTGTTAACGGTGTTCAGCAGGAGAGACAGCGCTGTGTTTACACAGGCATCAGGTGGAATGTACACAGCTGTGACAATCACCACAGTCAGCTCTCTCAGTAGAAAAAAAGGCCGGCATCTTACAGACATGTACTCGAGGTCTGGGGAACAGTGTTTATCTATAATTGTTCCGTTGTTACACCAATTGTCATGCACGTAAATACAGAGCCCCCCTCCTCTACTCTTACCAGAGTTCCCATTTCTATCCCAGCGGAGCAGAGTGCGGCCTGCTAGCTGCAAGCTAGCGTCGGGTATTTCTGGATGAAGCCAGGTTTCTGTGATAATTAAAACACAGCAGTCCCGAACATAGCAATTTCCAGCGAGTTGTAATTCCAGATCATCCATTTTATGTACCAGGGATCTAGCATTGGAGAGATACAGGCTCGGTAGAGGTGGCTTGTGTGGTTGTTTTCTTAGCCTTAGCATAGCACCGGACCTGCAGCCCCGCTTCTGCTTCCTCTCCCTCCTCCGTCTGCGCCGCCTCCTAGACCTGACAACAATCCACAGAGAGCCCGGCGGTCTCGCTATGTCATCTGGGTTGTTATGCGTGAAGAGAAAGTCGCTCAAAACAGGTATCTGGTGTTGGTCACTGATAGCTAAAAGTGTCTGGCGGGTGTCCTGGATGTTCGCAAAACTGATGGTGCACAAATAAGCAAGAAAGAAATACAAAAACAAACAAAAAAGAGCACTGAAAAGGAGAGCTGTAAGCCGCTGCAACCACGCGCGCCGCCATCTTATGCTTATCCGCCGCCATCTTATGGGGATGGGTTCCCTTTTGAGTCTGGTTCCTCTCAAGATGTCTTCCTCATGTCGTCTGAGGGAATTTTTCCTTGCCATCGTCGCCACAGGCGTGCTCATTGGGGATAGATTAGGGATAAAATTAGCTCATATTTTAAGTCGTTCAAATTCTGTAAAGCTGCTTTGCAACAATGTTTATTGTTAAAAGCGCTATACAAATAAACTTGACTTAACTATATATATATATATATATATATATATATATATATATATATATATATATATAATTATCTCTAGCTGCTTTATCCTTCTACAGGGTCGCAGGCAAGCTGGAGCCTATCCCAGCTGACTACGGGCGAAAGGACAAGTCTGGACAAGTACACCCTGGACAAGTCGCCAGGTCATCACAGGGCTGACACATAGACATAGACTACCATTCACACTCACATTCACACCTACAGTCAATTTAGAGTCACCAGTTAACCTAACCTGCATGTCTTTGGACTGTGGGGGAAACCGGAACACCCGGAGGAAACCCACGCGGACACGGGGAGAACATGCAAACTCTGCACAGAAAGGCCCTTGTCGGCCATGGGGCTCAAACCCGGACCTTCTTGCTGTGAGGCGACAGCGCTAACCACTACACCACCGTGCCGCCCCATATATATATATATATATATATATATATATATATATATATATATATATATATATATATATATATATAAAATCTCATTTCATTTTCTTCCGCTTATCTGGGGTCGGGTCGCAGAGGCAGCAGTCTGAGCATGGAAGCCCAAACTTCCCTTTCCACAGACACCTCGGCCAGCTCCTTGGGAAGAACACTGAGGCATTACCAGGACAGCCGAGAGACATAGAGAGACATAGTCCCTCCAGCGTGTCCTGGGTCTTTGCCGGGGCTTCCTCCCGGGGGGACATACCTAGAACACTTCCCCAGGGAGGTGTCCAGGAGGCATCGGAAAGAGATGCTCGAGCCACCTCAGCTGATTCCTCTCAATGTGGAGGAGCAGCGGCTCTACTCCGAGCTCCTCCCGAGCAACTGTGCTTCTCACCCTATCTCTAAGGGAGCGCCCAGCCACCCTGCAAAGGAAACTCATTTCGGCCGCTATATAACCCCTTATGGAAATAAAAAAAATCAAGGACCGTGATGTCACCTGGTATAGCACAGCTGGGGCCCCACCCTGGAGCCAGACCCGGGGTTGGGGCTCGTATGCGAGCACCTGGTGGCCGGGCCTTTGCCCACAGGGCCCAGCTGGGCTCAGCCTGAAGCGGTGACGTGGGCCCGACCTCCTGTGGGTTCACCACTCACAGAGGTAGCCATAGGGGGCGGGTGCAGTCTGGATTGGGCGGCAGTCGAAGGCAGGGGCCTCGACGACCTGATCCCCAAACACAGCAGCTAGCTGTTGGGACATGGAATATATATATATCTCATCTCGTCTTCTTCCGCTTTATCTGGGACCGGGTCGCGGAGGCAGCAGTCTAAGCATGGAAGCCCAAACTTCCCTTTCCCCAGACAGCTCGGCCAGCTCCTCGGGAAGAACATAGTCCCTCCAGCATGTCCTGGGTCTTCCCCGGGGCCTCCTCCTGGGGGGACATGCCTGGAACACCTCCCCAGGGAGGCGTCCAGGAGGCATCCAAAAAAGATGCCCGAGCCACCTCAGCTGATTCCTCTCGATGTGGAGGAGCAGCGGCTCTACTCCGAGCTCCTCCTGAGTGACTGTGCTTCTCACCCTATCTCTAAGGGAGTGCCCAGCCACCCTGCGAAGGAAACTCATTTTGGCCGCTTGTATCTGCGTATATATATATAAGTAAATATAAATTTTATAAATAAATATAATTTATATATATATATATCCTCCTAGAACTGCCACCTTATTGTGGTGGAGGGGTTTGTGTGCTTGAATGATCCTAGGAGCTATGTTGTCGGGGCATTACGCCCCTGTTAGGGTCTCCCAAGGCAAACAGGTCCGAGGTGACAGGCCAGACCAAGAGCAGTTTACCAAACCCCTTATGGAAATTTTCCTTATGGAAACAAGGACCGTGACGTCGCCCGGTATGGTGCAGCCGGGGCCCCACCCTGGAACCATGCCCGGGGTTGGGGCTCCTATGTGAGAGCCTGGTGGCCGGGCCGTTGCCCACGGTGCCCAGCTGGGCTCAGCCCGAAGCAGTGACGTGGGTCCAACCTCTTGTGGGTTGACCACCCACAGAGGTAGTAGTAGGGGGCCGGTGCAGTATGGATTGGGTGGCAGTCAAAGGCAGGGGCCTCGACAACCTGATCCCCAAACACAGCGGCTAGCTGTTGGGACATGGAATGTCACTTCGCTGGTGGGGAAAGAGCCTGAGCTTGTGCGGGAGGTTGAGAGGTACCGGCTAGAGATAGTCGGACTCACCTCCATGCACAGCTTGGGCTCCGGAACCCAGCTCCTCGAGAGGGGCTGGACTCTCCACTTCTCTGGAGTGAGTGGCTGCAGGCTGGTGTGGGCTTGCTTATAGCTCCACAGCTCAGCCGCCATGTGTTGGAGTTTACTCCAGCGAACGAGAGGGTCGCTTCTGTGCACCTTCGGGTCGGGGAGCGGGCTCTTGCTGTTGTTTGTGCCTACGGGCCAAATAGCAGTATAGAGTATCCGGCCTTCTTGGAGTCCCTGGGAGAGCTACTGAGAGGTGCTCAGACTGGGGACTCCATTGTTCTACTGGGGCAATTCAATGCTCACGTGGGTGATGACAGTGACACCTGGAGGGGCATGATTGGGAGGAATGGCCTCCCCGATCTGAACCCGAGTGGTGTTTTGTTATTGGACTTCTGTGCTAGTCACGGTTTGTCCATAACGAACACCATGTTTGAGCATAGGGGTGTCCATAAGTGCACGTGGCACCAGGACACCTTAGGTCGGAGGTCGATGATTGACTTTGTTGTCGTTTCATCTGATCTCCGGTCATATGTCTTGGACACTCGGGTGAAGAGAGGGGCTGAGCTGTCAACTGATCACCACCTGGTGGTGAGTTGGATCTGGCTGGTGGAGGAGGAAGCCAGACAGACCTGGCAGGCCCAAACATATGGTGAGGGTCTGCTGGGAACGTCTGGCCGAGCACTCTGTCGGGGAGGTCTTTAACTCCCACCTCCGGGAGAGCTTTTCCCAGCTTCCGAGGGCGGTGGGGGACATTGAGTCTGAGTGGACCATGTTCTCTGCCTCCATTGTTGACGCGGCTGTTCAGAGCTATGGCCTCAAGGTCTCCGGTGCCTGTCGTGGTGGCAATCCCCGAACCCGGTAGTGGACACCGGAAGTAAGAGATGTTGTCAATCTGAAGAAGGAGTCCTATCGGGCCATGTTGGCCTCTGGGACTCCTGAGGCAGCTGATGGCTATCGGCAGGCCAGGCGTGCTGCAGCTTGGGCAGTTGTGGAGGCAAAAACTCGGAACTGGGAGGAGTTTGGTGAGGCCATGGAGGAGGACTATTGGTTGGCCTCGAAGAAATTCTGGCAAACCGTCGGGCACCCCAGGAGGGGGAAGCAGTACTCTGCCAACACTGTTTACAGTGCGGGTAGGGAGCTGTTGACCTCAACTGGGGATATTGTTGGGCGGTGGAAGGAATACTTTGAGGATCTCCTCAATCCCACCATCACATTCCATTGAGGAAGTGGAGGCTGATGATTCAGAGGTGGACTCATCCATTACCCAAGCCAAAGTCACTGAGGTGGTTTGCAAGCTCCTCAGTGGCAAGGCACCGTAATGCTAGTTTGTAGCATTACAAACTAGCATTATGTAATGCTAGTTTGTAGGTTAGCTTGTTTATTGGAATGCTAGTTTGTGAGAGCTTGTTTATTGCAATGCTAGTTTGTGAGAGCTTGTTTATTGTAATGCTATACAATACAATTCTGGCCTAACATTACTCAGTACTGTGCTAATCACCATGTACATTGCCTACTTGAACACCAGAAGCCTGAAGTCCTTTTCAACACTGGATGAAAACAGCTCACTAAATGTGTGCAAGATCACTTTACTGCAGCACCTTGTGTATGGTGTGAGGGAAATTTAATGGATGAACATTATTATTCTCTGTGTTTCTGTATGTTGAGCTCAAGTGACTTAGTGAACTGAGAAAGATGTTTTTCCCATGTTGTAATCGCCTTTCTGTGGCCTTGGCTGGTGATAAGCAGGGTGCCTGAGTTCTCCATAACTACGCATCCGCCTGCACATACCAGAGCATGCCAGGTGCATGCTTTAACAAAGCTTCATAGAAAATCTTGAGCCAATCACGTGAAGATGCAAGCAGTAAGCGAATGCCTTTTGAGTATAATAGATAACAGCCACTAAAACACAACTCAGAGTGTGTGTACTCTCGGCATCATCAGACGTGGTGTCTTCTTCTATTCTTCTCTTTCTTTTCCTATTTTATATATCTGTTTATATGATCTACTATAATAAATAACTGAAAAGATGACTGCTAAGCGTTCTGAAGTGTTTATTAGAAATTTCCATTACAATTTGGTGTCCTGGATGGGCCCTATGCATCTGATCCTCGGACGACGGAACACTCCCAAGGCTACGGTGCGGAGCTGAGAACTCAGACGAGAGACCAGGCCATCAGGGCTCACCGAACCAGTAAGTGATAACTTTGCATTCTTGTGTAAAGAAATTAGTGGAAATAGTATTTAAAGAATGATACAAGAAATGGACAGAGATTTGTCCTAGTATTTAAAGAATGATATAAGAGATGGACAGAGATTGTCCCAGTCAAGGAAGACTGATATAAGAGATGGACAGAAGTTTGTCCAAGCCCAGGAGGACTGCTAAGCTGTGGTACCATCAATATGTTTGCCGAAACGGATAAAACACAATTTTGAGACAATAAACCGTGAGTAGTTTATTGGGTTGTGTAAGAGAATTATCCGCCCAAGTGATGACTGGGTAACGGCTCACCTACTTGAGCGAGGGAAGTACGGGTGCGTGTCTCAATGGACTCACGTTCAGCGATTCGTAACTGGGAAAGAATTGAATCTTGCTCCCTTTGTTCTGTGTGAACAACTGGCCCATTGAAGGAATGGGATAGAGAGGTTCGATCACGAAGTCGCAAAGACACACCAATGTGCACGCAAAATATTGATGAATTAACAGAGTACTGTCCTCCTCCAAATTCTGAAACAGAGAAACAGATTTTGTACACATGCGCGAGTTGTCTTTGAGGTTGTTGTGCTAAATGATACCTACTTTAGTTTAAGGCAAATGTCAGATAAATTGTTTACTAATAAGAACACACCTAAAGGATTATTGTGTTGCATTTTTGGACATAGTCCAACTTGTTCTTCTTGTGATCCAAAAAAAAAAACCTCAGCCATTGTTGTCATAACCTATTGATATAACAGTGTACAATGAGGAACAGAAACAGTAAGTTAGGGAAAGAAAAGAAAAAGCAAGTAAGCCTGAGGCTACCTGTGCTATAATAAGAAGTGGGTGTTCCTATGACAGCCCAAACATCCAGGTTATGAAAACTTCATATGGCGAGGATTGTTTGGCACAGTTTGACATATGGGTAAAGGACTTAGAATTCCCTGAAATGGGCAGTTTTAGTCCCAGGCAGATAGAACAGTTAGAAGAAAAGTTGAAACAGAAGGAAAAAGAAGAGTCTGCAGATAATGTTAAGTTCTTAGGGGACTGGGGGGTGTTTTCTGCATGGAAAGAAGAAACACTTAAGAGAGAGTACAAAAGAGAGAAACGACAGGCATGGCTCTCACCCTCTTCTCAGTGTTTGAAATTTCAGATGGACCCTGACCTGGAGTCTGCTCCACCACCCCGACACACTGCCTCCTCAGCAAGGCGGAGCATCATTCCCACAAGCGCCTCACCCACAGATAAGGGGGAGAAGTCAAGACAAAGAAAAAAAAACTGAGCCTCTGGAATCTCTCCCAGCCTACCAGCCGCCTCCAGCATCAGCGCCTCTCAGCGCTTCTCCATCACACATGAGAGCCGGTCTTGCATATGGCGATGGAAAAGACACCCTCCTGGACCTGACCACGTGCTCACCAGTGGGTCCACAAGACCGTAACCTAAAGTCTGAAGTCCTTCATCTTCCAATGATGGAAGTGGCTGGAGCTGATGGCATGCTTTTAGTCCACAGACCCTGGACGACAGCTGACATGAAGGAAAGCATGGCTTCTCTCCCCAATGTGAGAGAGGTAGGAGGAAAGAGATTTGGTAACAAACTGTTGATATTTTGCAGAGAATTCCGACCAACCACCCATGAACTTCGCCGCCTACTCATGATCAAGATGGGTATAGATTGGAACAAAGTTTTCAAAGAGTGGCCGGAAGCTGACCAGCGAATGACTACACCAGACTGGAGCATGGCTGGCAATCGTGAGTACAGAAATACCCTCACTGCTCTCTGTGCTCGTCTAGACAGTGCTTTTCCCTTGAACATAGACATTACTAAGATCAGTATGTGTCAGCAAGAAGATGGAGAAGGTGTGTCAGCGTTTCTCTCCCGTCTCACCGCGGCGCATGAGAAAAAAAACACAGTGGCCTGACCAGGCCCATGAACCTGGCTGGAGTGGAGGGCACTCCTGAGCCTCACCAAGATCGAGCAGTACGCTGTGCATGCAGAAAAGCTGCTGAAAGGAAAGGAGAAGACAAAGTCAACACAAAGAGACCAAGACCTACACGCCGCCACTCTTACTCTTCTCCAGACTGCTCAGCCTGGACCTAGAGTAAGAGGTCGAGGTAGGAGCCGAGACAGGATGACCTGGGGTGGCTCGTCCTGAATAAAAGGAGCAACCTGCTACAACTGCAATCAGAAGGGACACATTGCTCGAGATTGTCTCCACAGTAGCAGGCAGAAGCCCCGTGAGGAGTACAGCAAAGCAGACTGACGGGCGGACTCTGGGAATGGGCCCCGCACAGAGAACAGGGGAGGTAATACACACACACCTGATGATACACATACACATAGACAGGAGCATTCCCATAACGTTAAACACATTAGTAGCAGCACCTGCATGCAACAGCAAGACTACACAGAAACGCCCGATACACCAGTCCAAATAGATACACCTGAAGTTGCATTAAGTTTGTTAAAATACACAACTACTCCCTTCTCTAAACTCCCTTGTATGCCCCTCACTGTATGTGGGCATGTGTTAACCTTTTTAGTAGATTCTGGAGCAGCACACTCAGTGATGTAGTCATGGGGTACTTCCAGTAGACCCACTGCTCAACTCAAATTCTATTCAGACAATGGGCATCTCAGGACGACCTGTAACCAAAACTTTCTCAGTCAACCTCCCGTGTAAAAGCGAGGGAGGAATAGTTACATCCCACTCATTTCTCATCTCACATACATGTCCAATAAATTTGTTAGCACGCGATTTAATGTGCAAATTAGGAGTAAATCTCACGTCCACTCCAGATGGACTAACTATTTAAGTAAGTGAAATGTGCGGTGTGCAGTATGGGTTTGGAAACCCTCTGTATGTGTATGTCTGGCAGCTCTGCTCAGATCAACTCGCACAAACTCCCCCTCATCAGTTGACACAGATTATATGAAAGAGGAAGATTTGCATTGAACAGCACATGTTCACCAAGGTCAAGATGTGGAGTTTGAAAAGACTTGGTTTGCAGACCCCCATGTACGTGAAAGATTGACCCTCAAAACTACATATTGGTCTAAACATTATTGCGCTGTGCAGGTCCATTTTACTCGTTGTCCGAACAACTGCATCAATGTTTATCACAGTGTTCTCAAACATGTTATACGTGGCCTCTTGTCAGAGGACTCTGAGGTTGGCTGCTGCCAGCATGATTTCTTTGTCATTGTTAATTCTATACCCCATGTCTCATTAGCAAAGCCACGAGCCGCCCATTGGAAAGACGTGGGGGAGTGGGTCAAGAAGTGTGCAGCCAATGGCAATGAATGGTCCCAAACAGAGGACCCTAGTGTGTTGTTTTGCCAAAAGCTTGGGGTCTACAAACAAAGTCATGCTATGTGTGTGCATGTTAAGCACAGTGTAATATTAGCCACTGATGACAGGGATCCTGGGGACCCCGGCCATAGTGGCCTGTTTGTCTCTGTTTCCACAGGCATAACTCCAGCAGAGGTGCACCCCAAATTGGCAGGAGTTCCAAATTCCGTTTGGGCGAAGGGTAAACATGATGTAGGCCTAATAAAGAATGCTGAACCAGTGGTGATCACCCCCAAATCAGATTTCAGGCCTAAACAGACCCAATACCCACTCAAACCAGAAGCAATCGCAAGTATAAGACCGGTCTTTGATTTGTTGCTGAAGGCAGATGTAATTGTCCCTTGCCAGGACTCTCCAGTGCACACTCCTATTTTCCCAGTTAAGAAGGCAAGAAAACTGTCCCAGCCCGATGAGTGGAGGTTTGTCCAAGATCTGCAAGCAGTCAATGCTGCGGCTGTCCCGCGCGCACCTGACGTCCCTTAAGAGCACTCTGCAGACCACACCCACTCTGGGACTGCCTGACCCCAATAAACCATTTGTTCAAACTGTAGATGAAAAGAAGGGTTTCATGACCTCTGTTCTTTTGCAGAAACATGGGGATAGATTGAGACCTGTAGCCTACTTCTCCAGCAGGCTGGATCCAGTGGCGGCTGGACTTCCTGTTTGCCTGCATGCAGTTGCTGCAACTGAAAAGGCGGTAACTGCCTCCAGAAATATTGTGGGGTATTCTAACCTCACCCTTTTGGTCCCACATGCTGTCTCCCTGCTTCTGTTGGAGAAAAAGACGTCACATTTGTCAGCACAGAGATGATTGAAGTATAACACTGTCATACTTGATATGCCTAACATCATTGTGAAACGTTGTTCTGTTCTGAATTCTGCCTCTCTTCTCCCTACAGAGGACGATGGAGAAACACATGACTGTGTTGCTCTCACTAATGATTTTTGTTCCCCCAGGGCAGACTTAAAGAATGACCCTTTAGGAAATCCAGACATAGTCCTCTATGTGGATGGTCCTCTATGCCTCCAGAGACCCAGGGACAGGAAAGAACAAAGTAGGTTTTGCCATAGTGTCAGATCACGAGGTCCTCAAGGCGTCGTGTCTGTCCTCAAACCTGTTGGCGCAGGCCACAGAGCTCTGTGCCCTCATTGAGGCATGCAAATTGGCTGCAGGGCAATCTGTCAATATTTTTATGGACAGTAGGCATGCATTTGGCATTGTGCACGATTTTGGCACCATTTGGAAACACAGAAATTTTCTCACTAGCACAGGATCCCCCATTGCACATCATAAACTGGTCTCTGAGTTGTTGGATGCTATTCTACACCCTAGATCCATTGCTGTGTGTAAGTGTGCTGCCCATACTAACAATACTAATCTTTTGTCTCAAGGGAATGCCAGGGCGGATGCGGCAGCTAAGTGTGCAGCCTCAGCTTCCAGTTCACCCTCTAACCTTGCTTTTCCTCAGGTTTCTACCCCCTGTTTACAGCTAGCAGACCTTCAGAGCACTGCCACCCAGGACGAGAGATGAGTCTGGAAACAGGCAGGCTGTATCTTTGCAAACTTGGTCTAGGTTTGTCCCTCGGGCCGTCCCTGTCTACCAAAACACATGTTCTCTTTCTATGCAAAATTGGCACATGGGCTCACCCATGTGTCAAAAGGGGGGATGGTAGCAGAAGTAACAAAGAGATGGTTCACAAAGGGGTTTTCAAATTATGCTGTGAAATTTTGCAAGCAATGCTTGATATCTGCACAAAATAATGCAGGTCAAGGTATCAGACTAACTCAAGCAGCCCACCCAATACCAGACAAGCCATTTGATCATCTCCAAATGGACTTCATTGAACTGACACCTAGTGAAGGGAAAAGGTATTGCCTGGTAATAGTTGACATGTTTTCAAAATGGGTTGAAGTATTCCCCACAGCTAAACAAGACTCAGAGGCGGTAGTCAAAGCACTCCTGAGAGATATAATTCCTAGGTGGGGTATACCTAGCAAAATCTCAAGTGACAATGGAATACCCTTTGTTAATGCAGCCCTAAAGAAAATAGGAGCATTCCTAGGGATAGACCTGAAACAACATTGTGCCTACCATCCTGCCAGTGCGGGAGCAGTAGAGAGGGAAAATGGGTCCCTTAAAAATAAACTAAGCAAAGCTTGTGCAGAAACAGGGCTAGGATGGACAAAAGTCCTCCCTGTAGTACTCACACAAATGAGGATGCAAACTAGGCCTAAACATGGGTTAAGCCCATTTGAAATTCTGTTTGGACGAGTACCCAACATGGGGATAGGGCCAGCCCAAGGAACACTGCTGAACAGCAGACTGTGTGATGATGCAATGTTGAATTACTGTGCAACGTTGTCCTCTGCTTTGAAATTTATCCACAAACAGGTAAAAGAAGCACTTCCCCGAACCCGCTGAGGGACCTCTGCATGATCTACAATCAGGGGATTGGACCGTGGTGAAGGACTTCCAACGAACCAAGTGGAACAAGCCACGGTGGAATGGCCCATTCCAGGTCCTGCTCACGACCCCAATGGCAGTAAAGGTCACAGGCAGAGTGATGTGGATCCACGCTAGCCACTGCAGGAGGGTTCCTGAACCAGCTGAGCAGGAGGAAGAGGAAGGCCTAAGTGACCAGACGCTGACTAAAGCTCGTGAGGAAGAAAGGCATCCCTGCATGGAACAGTGCGAGTATCACATCAATCACGCATGTACCCTCAATAGGGAAGAGTATTTCAATGTCTAGCCGATAGACAAGTCTTAGGGTTTCGAGTTTCCTCCAAGTCCCGGTGAGGTGGGACGAGGGCTGATAGGGCGTGCCCACCCTCTGAGCACCAATACACATCAAGAAGGGCAAGGGTTAACTAGGTAACATTACTGAGGCACTGAACAAGATGCGCAAGGTTGCTGAACAATTACGAGCAGATGAACATGGAGGAGTTGAAGACAGCTGATCGTGTTGGTTCAGTGGATGGAAGACTGATTCTATCCACCATACTGGTCCTGGGCTTAGTGATTGTGATGTTATGTTTGCTCCCTGTTTTCTGTCAATGTTGTATGTCTGTGTTTCAGAGGCAGCTGACAAATACTGGTTACCAGATGGGAAAATAGACTCAGATGACTTACCTGACTGGCCTCCAAACCCACATGAAGACTATAACCCACGGTTCAATGACATCAGCACAGTTGACATGAAACTAGTCCTGACTTAAAACACTTTCATTATGATTGTTTCCTGTTCTGTTATTCCTGATCTATGTATTTGGCTTGCTAGCGTTAACTTAAGATGTCTATGTCTTATAAAAACAGCCTTAGCATTATCCCTGTACACTCAATGACATGTTAAGTCGAATCTCTCTGGGAACTCTTATCACTGAAACTGTGTACAGTTCTTTTCTTTTAGCAATTATTATCCTATAGGATAAAAAGGGGGGAAATGTGAGGGAAATTTAATGGACGAACATTATTATTCTCTGTGTTTCTGTATGTTGAGCTCAAGTGACTTAGTGAACTGAGAAAGATGTTTTTCCCATGTTGTAATCGCCTTTCTGTGGCCTTGGCTGGTGATAAGCAGGGTGCCTGAGTTCTCCATAACTACGCATCCGCCTGCACATACCAGAGCACACCAGGTGCACACTTTAACAAAGCTTCATAGAAAATCTTGAGCCAATCACGGGAAGATGCAAGCAGTAAGCGAATGCCTTTAGAATATAATAGATAACAGCCACTAAAATACAACTCAGAGTGCGCATACTCTCGGCATCATCAGACGTGGTGTCTTCTTCTATTCTTCTCTTTCCTTTCCTATTTTATATATCTGTTTATATGATCTACTATAATAACTAACTGAAAAGACTACTGCTAAGCATTCTGAAGTGTTTATTAGAAATTTCCATTACAATGGCAACAACTATGACGCTGTTTGCATCAGTGAAACATGGTTGAACAGTACCATAATGAATAGCGAACTTCTACCGGGGTATAATATCTACTGCCGTGACAGGAATGGAAGAACCAGTGGAGGTGTTCTAATTGCAGTCAAGGACAACATACAATCTGTTCGCTGTCAAGATCTTGAACGAGATGGCACTGAACTAGTTGTTGTTGAACTTGTTAGGCCTAGTTGTAAATCTGTGATGCTTTGCACCTTTTACCATCCTCCTGATTCCACCCTTGATGTCCTACATTACTTGAACTCTGCACTTCAAAACGTACTGGAATCCAGCCAAATTATCCTTGTTGGAGACTTTAACCTGCCTGCCATTGATTGGACTGACTCATCGGCCCCCATAAAAGCCGGGGGACGTGCAGATGAGGATACCTTCTGCCATCTTGTTGGGGACAATTTTCTCCATCAGTTCATCCAAGGACCTACCCACATCGCTGGAAACAAACTTGAGCTACTGCTCTGTAATTGTCCTGAAATTGTCCAGGGAGTCCGCATGACATCTGCTAAGCAACATGGTTTTCCAACCAATCACCACCTTGTGGAATTTCAGTTAAAATTGAAGTTTTCAAGACCCAGACAAGTTAAGCGACGAATTTATGACTACAAACATGGTAGCTTTAAAGACCTACGTAGCTCCTTGCTCAATGCCCTGTTCAACGCTACTCCTATTCCTGAAGTCGACAACCACTGGGCATGCTGGAAGAACTGGCTCACATCTGCTGTGGCTGAACATATTTCTGTTAAAACAATAAAGGATGTGCACTCTCCTCCCTGGATTGATAGCAAAGTTTGACATCTGATAAGAAAGAAATATCAAGCACTGAGGAAATATTGCTCAAACAAAATTAAATCCCGTAAGCTGAAATTACGCGCTCTGAGCCAGAACATCAAGTACTTGATCAGACAGAAGCATCAAGAGTACTTGGAGAAAATTGAGATCTCACTCAGTACCAACTCCAAGGTGCTCTGGAGCTATCATAAAGCCATTCTTCGTCATCGAACAAATCAGAACGCTATAATATCCTACCAGCAGGAATCTTCCAAGACTCCATATGGAAAAGCTCAACTCTTCAATTCTTACTTCTCCTCCATATTTCTTCCTAAGAATTCCAACACAGATGTAGGAACGCCATCATTACCTATAAAGGTTAACGAGGAACTACATGAACTCTCACTCACAGAAAATGAAGTACTGAACTGTTTGAGTGCTTTGGATGTTATGAAGGCTTGTGGCCCTGATGGTATTCCTCCTCTCCTTCTAAAAGAATGCAGTCAAGAAATTGCACCTAGCATTTGTGCTCTTTTTAACCATTCATTGAGCACTGGTCGTCTGCCTCCTGAGTGGAAATCTGCTGATGTCACACCCATCCACAAGAGAGACTCCAAGGAACTAGTTGAAAACTACAGACCTATTTCGCTTCTGCCCATCATAAGCAAGGTATTTGAACGCTGTGTCTACAACAGATTCTACAACCACATGTTGAACCTGATTACCACTGCACAGCATGGATTCCTCAGACATCGCTCGTGTTACTCAGCTACACTCCGTACTCCACACTATTGGAGAATCCCTTGACAAGAACACTCAAGTAGATATTATCTACCTAAATTTTGCCAAAGCATTCGACAAAGTCGACCATAAGATCCTCTTAAGTAAGCTAAGATTGGCATCGGTGGGATGCTCCTGAACTGGTTTGAGGACTACTTGAATGGTCGTTCTCAAAGAGTTGTTGTCGACGGTGTTGCATCTTCCTGGGCTCCAGTCACCTCCGGAGTACCTCAAGGCAGCATCTTGCTGATATCATTCCCAAGAAAACCACGGCTGCTATGTACGCTGACCACACCAAGATATTCCATAAAGTTGCTTCCCATGGTTACTGCGAAGATCTTCAGAATGCACTGTCAAAGCTTAATGCTTGGAGCTTTAGCAACAACATCAAATTCAATGACTCCAAGTGTAAGCTGCTGACAGTGACATGCAAGAAAAGTCCAAACCTGTATGATTACCAGCTTGGCGCAGACGTAATCCAATGCATACAAAAGGAAAAAGATCTCGGAGTCACCATCACAAGCAACCTTAACTGGGACAAGCATATTAGAACCATCACAGCCAAAGCTAACAAACTTCTTGGTATGCTCAAGAGGACATGCCCTCAACTGACCAATGCAAGATGCAGAAGAACACTATACCTAGCACATGTAAAATCTCAGCTAGTGACTGCTTCTGAGGTTTGGTCACCCAGCCTGTTTAAACTCAAAGAACAGATCGAAAGAGTCCAGCGACGTGCCACCAGATGGATCCCCAGGACCAAGAGTGGGGAAACCACTTAAAAAGAAAGACTAAAGAACTTGGACTTACTCCCTCTCTGCTACGATAGAGAGATTAAGGACTTGATGTTCTTTTATAAATCTTTATATGGACAAACAAACCTTAATGTTCAAGATTTTGTCAAATTCACCAAACATAGACGTACTCATCTTACTCAGAACCCCAGTATCATTCTTGAAATATCTCTTTGTAAAACCACTTCAAGCATCTTACTGTAATAGGATAGTTTGCCTCTGGAATGCCATCTGTAAAGAGGTGCCAACTAGTATTTTTTCTAGTCATTTTCAATTTAAATTGTTTCTAAAGCATAAATACTTCTCTTTGCTTGAGGACACATTTGATGTTGATCTGACATGTACTTGGTCACTAGTTCGTAAGTGTCCTTGTTATCATACTCGATAATAACCGAATCTTAGTGACTTTATTTGATTTTATTTGTCTGAACTCTAGTGATTATTTTTGATTGTTATTCATAGATCTTAGTTCACTAGTTATCAATCTTTTATCATAACTGAATTTTATTTAATTCTTCAAGTCAATTGTTCTATTTATTTTAAGTTAGTCAAAAGGAAATGCCTAGCATGGGACTTAGAGTCCCGCTCGCATTTTACTCTTTGGGTAGTCCTACATATTCTGTAATTTTCCTTTCATTGATACCCAATAAAGTTGAAAAGATAGGAGGAGATCCACCCTGAGTAGCTCAAGTCTCTGGATGTTGTGGGGCTGTATTGGCTGACACGCCTCTGCAACATCGCGTGGCGGTTGGGGACAGTGCCTCTGGAGTGGCAGACCGGGGTGGTGGTCCCTCTTTTCAAGAAAGGGGACCGGAGAGTGTGCACCAATTATAGGGGAAGCACACTGTAAGACTTGAGCGGGTGGGTGGAGCACAGAAGTATGGCAGGCCAGAATTGAGTTCCAAAAACTCTTTTATTTACAGTAGCTTTTCAGCTTTTATACTTTCCACTCTCCCAGTCACACACACACACACACACACACACACACACACACACACACACACACACAAGTGTTCTGGTTGGGGAGAGAACTCCCTTCCTCTGCTCTCTCTCTCCTTATATAGGGCGCGGTCACTGGGGAAGACACACAAACACAGGTTAATTGACATCAGGTGCAGTGATTCTGCCACTTACCTTCCCTGACTCCGCCCTCCGGTCACAGACCGACGTTTGACCATGAGTTTGCGAGCCGTGCCTAGCTGAAGGCCTGTCATGAGTTTGACCATGACAAAGAGTTTCCTTCACAGGGTGGCTGGGCACTCCCTAAGAGATAGGGTGAGAAGCACAATCACTTGGGAGGAGCTCGGAGTAGAGCCGCTGCTCCTCCACATCGAGAGGAATCAGCTGAGGTGGCTTGGGCATCTCTTTCGGATGCCTCCTGGATGCCTCCCTGGGGAGGTGTTCCAGGCATGTCACCCCGGGAGGAGGCCCCGGGGAATACCCAGGACACACTGGAGGGACTATATCTCTCGCCTGGCCTGGGAACGCCTTGGTGTTCGTCCTGAGGAGCTGACCGAGGTGCCTGGGGAGAGGAAAGTTTGGGCTTCCATGCTCAGACTGCTGCCACCGCGACCCGGCTCTGGATAGACGGATGAAGATGAGATTTTATATATATATATATATATATATAGTCATGTAGTGGTTAGCACTGTTGCCTCACAGCAAGAAGGTCCAGGTTCGAGCCCCGTGGCTGACGTGGGCATTTCTGTTTGCATGTTCTCCCCGTGTCCATGTGGGTTTCCTCCGGGTGCTCCAGGTGCTCCGGTTTCCCCCACAGTCCAAAGACATGCAGGTTAGGTTAACTGGTGACTCTAAATTGACCGTAGGTGTGAATGGGAGTGTGAATGGTTGTCTGTGTCTATGTGTCAGCCCTGTGATGACCTGGCGACTTGTCCAGGGTGTACCCCACCTTTCGCCCATAGTCAGCTGGGATAGGCTCCAGCTTGCCTGCGACCTTGTAGAAGCGGCTAGAGATAATGAGATTTTATATATATATATATATATATACACACACACAGTGCCTTGAAAAAGTATTCATACCCCTTGAACTTTTTCATATTTTTCCACCTTACAACCACGAACCTAAAAGTTTTTTATTGAGATTTTATGTGACAGACCAACACAGAGTAGCACATAATTGTGAAGTGAAATGAAAATGATAAATGGTCTTCAAAATTTTAAACAAATAAAAATCTGAAAAATGTGGTGTGCATTAGTATTCAGCCCTCTGTCCTCTGATACCTCTAAATACAGTCCAGTGCAATCAATTGCCTTCAGAAGTCATCTAATTAGTTAATAGAGTCCTACTGTGTGTAATTTACTCTCAGCATAAATACACTTGTTCTGTGAAGGCCTCAGTGGTTGTTAGAGAACACTGAAGAACAAACAGCATCATGAAGACCAAAGAAATCACCAGACACACTGTAAAAAAAAAGTGACCATCTCAACTTAAATTTTCTAGGCAACATGATGCAAGAGAATTTTGTGTTGAGATGGTCAACAACAAAAGGTAAGTTGGTTGAACTCAAATTTAAACACGAAAATCCTTCTTAAGTCAACAAAGATCCTTGTTAAATCAACAAGGATTTCTGAGTTGAAATTTGAGTTCAACCAACGTACTATTTGTTGTTGACCATCTCAACTCAAAATTCTCTTGCATCATGTTGCCTAGAAAATTCTAGTTTACTCAACCTGTCTCAATTGCTGTTGACCTAACAAGGATTTCTGAGTTTAAATTTGAGTTCAGCCAACGTACTACTTGTTGTTGACCATCTCAACTCAAAATTCTCTTGCATCATGTTGCCTAGAAAATTTGAGTTTACATTTGATTTCAACCAACGTATTTTTGCTGTTACCCAAATTAGGTTACTCTTCTTATAATAACAAATACAACCCCGATTCAAAAAAAGTTGGGACAAAGTACAAATTGTAGATAAAACTGGAATGCAATAATTTACAAACCTCAAAAACCGATATTGTATTCACAATAGAACATAGACAACATATCAAATGTCGAAAGTGAGTCATTTTGAAATTTCATGCCAAATATTGGCTCATTTGGAATTTCATGACAGCAACACGTCTCAAAAAAGTTGGAACGGGGCAATAAGAGGCTGGAAAAGTTTAAAGGTACAAAAAAGGAACAGCTGGAGGACCAAATTGCAACTCTTTAGGTCAATTGGCAATAGGTCATTAACATGACTGGGTATAAAAAGAGCATCTTGGAGTGGCAGCGGCTCTCAGAAGTAAAGATGGGTAGAGGATCACCAATCGCCCTAATTCTGCGCCAACAAATAGTGGAGCAATATCAGAAAGGAGTTCGACAGTGTAAAATTGCAAAGAGTTTGAACATATCATCATCTACAGTGCATAATATCATCAAAAGATTCAGAGAATCTGGAAGAATCTCTGTGCGTAAGGGTCAAGGCCAGAAAAACATACTGGGTGCCCGTGATCTTCGGGCCCTTAGACGGCACTGCATCACATACAGGCATGCTTCTGTATTGGAAATCACAAAATGGGCTCAGGAATATTTCCAGAGAACATTATCTGTGAACACAATTCACCGTGCCATCCGCCGTTGCCAGCTAAAACTCTATAGTTCAAAGAAGAAGCCGTATCTAAACATGATCCAGAAGCGCAGACGTCTTCTCTGGGCCAAGGCTCATTTAAAATGGACTGTGGCAAAGTGGAAAACTGTTCTGTGGTCAGACGAATCAAAATTTGAAGTTCTTTATGGAAATCAGGGACGCCGTGTCATTTGGACTAAAGAGGAGAAGGACGACCCAAGTTGTTATCGGCGCTCGGTTCAGAAGCCTGCATCTCTGATGGTATGGGGTTGCATTAGTGCATGTGGTATGGGCAGCTTACACATCTGGAAAGACACCATCAATGCTGAAAGGTATATCCAGGTTCTAGAGCAACATATGCTCCCATCCAGACAACGTCTCTTTCAGGGAAGACCTTGCATTTTCCAACATGACAATGCCAAACTACATACTGCATCAATTACAGCATCATGGCTGCGTAGAAGAAGGGTCCGGGTACTGAACTGGCCAGCCTGCAGTCCAGATCTTTCACCCATAGAAAACATTTGGCGCATCATAAAATGGAAAATACGACAAAAAAGACCTAAGACAGTTGAGCAACTAGAATCCTACATTAGACAAGAATGGGTTAACATTCCTATCCCTAAACTTGAGCAACTTGTCTCCTCAGTCCCCAGACATTTACAGACTGTTGTAAAGAGAAAAGGGGATGTCTCACAGTGGTAAACATGGCCTTGTCCCAACTTTTTTGAGATGTGTTGTTGTCATGAAATTTAAAATCACCTAATTTTTCTCTTTAAATGATACATTTTCTCAGTTTAAACATTTGATATGTCATCTATGTTCTATTCTGAATAAAATATGGAATTTTGAAACTTCCACATCATTGCATTCCATTTTTATTTATAATTTGTACTTTGTCCCAACTTTTTTGGAATCGGGGTTGTAAATGTTTGCTATAATAACATGTATTTCTACATTTCATATGATGTTTTTTTTCAAGTTACCTGTACCTTAAAACATACAATAAATCACTGGCGCAAAAAAGACACTTACAAATAATTGTCAAAGGAAAACACTTTTATTTGTAAGACTGTCTCTTGCAAATGAAAAAGAATTCTGCAATGTGCAGGAAAAAAGTGATCCACTTCCAGACAGATTGCTACATGTCAGTCTCACATTTCAATTTTAGAATGAAGAACTAAAGACCTTTGTTGAAATTTACCTGAACATTAAAGTCAAGTTGGATTACAGACTATAATTTGAAATTTTGAACACATTTGTTGAATGAGTCTTTCACAAGTGTTCTGGAGTAAACTGACATTTATACCACAATAAAAAAGGGGCTCAGGCTGCATCACAAACAAGTGCTCAGGCTCCATCAGCTACTTGCACTTGACAAAATAAACTAACTGTGACTGCTGTGTCAATTTCAAAATTCAATTTTACGACAAAAAACTAAAAAAAAAAACTTAAACCTTTACCTGAGTATTCAAATCAAGTTAACCTTCACAGCTTGATGTGATTTGCCCCTGCGCAGAGGTAAGGAAACCCCATACAGCACGTGTATATATGCGTCACTGGTTCTACCAACAAGGATACCAACATGCAGCGTTGCAACAGGTTGCAGCTAGTTCTATCAACAAGGATATCTTTGATATTTGGATGTTAAAATTCTTGATAGCTCAACATGATATCACAATGAGAGAAAGTGTATTAGGCCGACCTGGTTTAGTTGGTTGTAAGTGAAAATGACATTTCTGAGTCAAATGATATGTAAAATCTATGTTCAATCAACACCCGCCCGTAAAATTTTTTACAGTGCAGGTCAGGGATAAAGTTCTGGAGAAGTTTAAAGCAGGGTTAGGTTGTAAAAAAAATATCCCAAGCTCTGAACATCTCAAGAAGCACTGTTCAATCCATCATTCAAAAATGGAAAAAGTATGGCACAACTGCAAACCTACCAAGACATGGCCGTCCACCTAAACTGACAGAGCGAGCAAGCAGAGCACTGGTCAGAGAAGCAGCCAAGAGGCCCATGATCACTCTGGAGGAGCTGCAGAAATCCACAGCTCAGGT
The DNA here is from genome assembly GCF_027579695.1 of Neoarius graeffei. Classification (NCBI taxonomy): domain Eukaryota; kingdom Metazoa; phylum Chordata; class Actinopteri; order Siluriformes; family Ariidae; genus Neoarius; species Neoarius graeffei. Next base: position 18,049,778 of record NC_083589.1, on the reverse strand, counting down.
GGGAGAATCTGTGCACAGGACAACTATATGTCATACACTCCATAAATCTGGCCTTTTTGGAAGAGTAGCAAGAAGAAAGCCATTGTTGAAAGACAGGCATAAGAAGTCCCGTTTGCAGTTTGCCAGAAGCCATATAGGGGACAGAAGGTGGAAGAAGGTGCTTTGGTCAGATGAGACCAAAGTTGAACTTTTTGGCCTAAATGCAAAGCGCTATGTGTGGTGGAAAACTAACACTGCTCATCACTCTGCACACCATCCCCACTGTGAAACATGGTGGTGGCAGCATCATGCTATGGGGATGCTTTTCTTCAGCAGGGATAGGGAAGCTGGTCAGAGTTGATGGGAAGATGGATGGAGCTAAATACAGGGCAATCCTGGAAGAAAACCTGTTGGAAGCTGCAAAAGACTTGAGACTGGGAAGGAGATTCACCTTCCAGCAAGTCAATGACCCTAAACATACAGCCAGAGCTACAATGGAATGGTTTAGATTAAAGAATATTCATGCGTTAGAATGCTCCAGTCAAAGTCCAGACCTAAATCCCATTGAGCATCTGTGGCAAGACTTGAAAATTGCTGTTCACAGACGCTCTTGTGGGTGCTATTGGTCTTAAGTGATCAGTCTCATTAAATCAGTCTCATTAAATAATACCATTAATTTTGGTGTTTAATAATAAATTACCAAACAGCTAAATTATGGTGTATTCCAAATTATTAATGATCACTACTGATGCAGCAATAATGTATTACTTACCGTATTACATAGACTCTACAGCCAATAGCACTCATATACACTTGGGTGAAGGCAATTTTGGAGTTCTTTGAGATTGTGTGACTTCAAGTATATAGTAGCAACAAACAGACACACAGTTTAACAGAATAATTGAATTCATTATAACAATGATACTAAATGGGTAATAGCAGCGATATATAAGCATAAAAGGTGAGGTAGTACTGTGTGTGTGCGTGTGTGTGTGTGTCTGTGTGAGAGGGATCGCGAGGGTGTGTGTGTGTGTGTGTGTGTGTGTGTTGGGGGAGGTGAGAATCACCTCGTGGTCTTTTGAGACAAAGGAATTCGTCGTGGTAGCTAACCCACTCCCTATAACATTACCAAATTCACTGAAATCTTGATGAGGTCAAAATATGTGTAATAATGAAATTAAAGGATGTTAGTGAGGATAGAGGAGAACATGCAACAACTTATCTTTTTGAAACAACGGAGAGAGAGAGCAATGTAGAACACAATGATCAGTATTTTCTGAGTTTAAATTCACACTACTTCATAAAGCTAATTCCTAAGACTAATTTGCCCAAATGCCAGCCTTACTTCCAGTAATCAATATCTCTATGAAGGATGTGTAGAGATGTCCCGAAGTTCCGCGGAGTTTCACAGAGCTCGTGGAGGCTTCTGTAAAAAGCAGAGAATTCTTGATCCGAGGCTTCGTCGTTCGTGAGGAAGAGTCTCTGATCAATAATGTGCACAGCGATTAAGTCAGAAGGAATCCGGTCGCTTCTAACTTTTAATTAACTGCTTGGGCTGCAGTCGTAACGTTACTTATAATAAACAAATAAAACCGGTTGTAACTCGATTTGAGTGAGGTGGCGCAACTTAAGTACTTTTACCGTGGCCAGTGGTATATACGAAAGCGCGCTGAGTCCTTTTCTTGCAAGGCAGATGTCTTGATCTTGGATGTTCTGATGAGCGGGTATCTCTTTATGTCTGTATGATACGAAATCCACAGAGCGAGAGAGAAAGTATTCAGGATGTTCGAGTCACTTATGGAGTCAGGGGGGGATGTGACGTAGGTAATCCCACCTAGGCGTGACGTAGGTCATTGCGGAAGTTAATTGATGGGATTTGTAGTTCTAGACGGGATGGTGGCTGTACCTACATTCCCCCTTTTGGTCTCAGGGGCATGATGGAGTCGTAGCACTGAGAGCACAGTACAGTACAGTCCACATGTCCATAGTCCTTGAGGTAGCATCCTCTGTACAGTCCATGATGTCCTGTGAAACCTGTGTAAACTCATGAGTCCTAGTAAGACAGTTGGAGGCATAGGCATTTGGGCCAATATCAGGCTGTAAGCATTTGGGCATATAATTACTCTCTATCTAACTAGGTCAAAATCACATCGATAAAAAAAAACAAACAAAAAATAAACATTAAACATTAAACACTACATAGTTACTTCATTTCCTATGCATAAAAACAAGAAAAGAGAAGGAATGAGGGAAAGAAAAGAAGTATTAGTGCTTGGGTTAGTAAGCCTAATCTTCTGGAAAGGTGGTCTGGCCAGAAAGCGTGCGCTACTGCGGCTAAAGCTGTCAGGGACGCAGACCATCTTATCCAGCTTGGCGTGTAGTGTTCTTATGTATTTGTGTAGCATGTATGCGATGCCGGCGGTTAAGACCCAGCCACTGAGGAGAAGTCCCAAAGCAATCAGACTTATAGTAGATCCTAGATCAGATGACTCTCTGACCTGGTATCGGGAGACCATAGTCGAAATTCCAGTCTGGCCTAAACTAAATTTCACCGTTTTGGTCCCTTCAACCAGTAGTTGCTGTTGGAGGGTGTTATTGATCTCAAGATCATAACCTTGAAATGCATCTATCATTTCAATCTCAGAATCGTACCTGTCAGTACTAAGATGGTGTAGGGTGATATCACCTACGTGAATGGTGGCTCCCTGTGGTACACTAAGGAACACCGTTTGGTTTGGGATTTTCATTCTGGTGGCTGTGTCGTGCTGATCATATGACATCAAGACTTCAGTTTTTGGAGTGTTAACAACCCACCGATTACCAGCTCTCTCTACTCTAGTTTCCATATCCTCATCCTTTGCAGACATTTAACCTACACACTTTTGTTCGGGCGCTTTTGCCCTCAAACCACACAGGCGATCTGTAGTGTCTCTAATGAATGGGTTGCTTGGGCAGACCCAGTGGATGTCTTTAGTGGAGGTGCACATCTCTAGGTTGGGAATAAAGTAAACAGAGGGGCTGTCATCATGGAATGCTACCATGGGTGGTGTCTGTATGCGTATACGGACATTGTTTTTCCAGAAACCCACGTTGAGGACAGACTTGAGTCTATATATGTTGTTTTTCTCGATGATGGGTAGGTTCAGCATGAATCCTATCTCTAAGTCTTGTGGATTCACAAAAATGGGGATAGCACTGCCAAGACTATAGGCCAGGTGTATTTGTGATGAATACACATTAGTAGTAGTAGCGGATTTTAGTATTTTATCTACCATGCTAAGGGGTATCAGATAAGGTGGGATTTTACCACTAATCAGGGTACTGATTGAGCTGCTAATTTCTCTAAGCAGGTCTTGCATCAAATCCCTTACTACCCGGACGTATTTGATCTCGTTCTTGATTATTTCGGCCAACTTGTCTATGGCATGCACAGTGTTATTGTGGTAAATGTGACTGGGAATGTTAGTGTACGCTTATGGGTGAGTGAGGCGTACAAGTTAGGTGGACAGGATGGGCCTGTTGTCCACCCCCTTTTTGGAGTGAGGACTGTTCAAAAGGCTTGATTTGATTGCTATGGACCCATCGATATGAGGGCGTTTGATTAGGCCTGGATGTCCTAATGCAATACGTGATGGGGGACAGTTTTCCCATGATCGAAAGGTCCTGACCAGTGTGGTAGGAACTTCTTTGAGACTCCTACCGGCTTGGTAAAGTTGAAGTGTAGGACTTTGTCACCTATTTGATATTTGTGATGGGAGGCTTTTCAGTCGTAGTAGGCCTTTTGTCCTTTTACACTCGTTTCAAGATTCTTTTGGGCCCATGCAAAGGTTGACTGTAGGTGGCATTGTAGGTCAGTGACATATTGATGTGCGGTGTATGCAGTTGCGACGCTCATGTCCTCTGGTCTGTACAGGAGATGCAGTGGGAGAACCATCTCCCGCCCAGTCATCATCTCAAAGGGTGTGACTCCAGTGGTGAGATGAGGGGTGGACCTAATGGCCATTAGCACCAACGGAAGTTTCACATCCCAATCTTTACCATGGTGGGTGACATACTTCCGCAGCATGCTCACAAAGGTTTGATTGGCTCGTTCAACCTCACCAGAGGATTGAGGGTGGTACGCGATATGGAATTTCGCCTCAACGCCTAACATGTTCCACAGCGCAGCCATTACACCAGCAGTGAAATGGGTGCCTTTGTCTGAGTCGATGGATAGAGGGAGGCTTTTGTGCATGAATATGGGGCAGGAATGGCTTTGACACAGCGTGTCAGACAAAGTCTGGCTGATGGCTGACTTCTCAGACCAAAGCATCATAGCTGCATTGAGGACCGTGGTCCCATTGACTCGCACTTCACCTGATAGGATAGGGCAGTACATAGCTGAGGTTGAGTTACTCAAGGAACAAAGGAAAGAGGCGTGGTTTTCCAAAGAATTGTGGCCACTAGGGGGACTCACGATGTTGGGTGTTTCGACACCAGACTCGGTGTACAAAGACATGAACTGAAGTTCATCGGAAATTTGGTCTCCCGTGGTGCTTGGTTGGTCGGTGTCTGCACTAATCTCATCGCAACAGGCTTGTGCATGTTTTGTGGGATCCAATGGCTGTGGGGTCGTGATTTCGCAGTCATTAGAATCCCGTGACCAAATGTCTTTGAAATCATAAAACAATTGGCGGAGTTGTTGTTTCTGAGCATCCAAGGTTAGGCTATCAGCCTTAGTCAGCTGCTGTTGGAACTCCAGTTCAAAACCTGGGTATGGTTCGCCTAATGGAGAATCTACAGCAGGGGTGTCCAAACTGATCCATAAAGGGCCGTGTGGCTGCAGGTTTTCATTCCAGCCATGCAGCAGCACACCTGACTTGGCTCATTCAATCAACTGAACTGTCTTCACACAGTCAAATACTTGCAGCCACACCCACCCTTGATTAAAGGGTGGGTGTGTCAGTTGATTGAATAAGCCAAATTAGGTGTGCTGCTGCATGGCTGGAATGAAAACCTGCAGCCACACGGCCCTTTATGGATCAGTTTGGACAACCCTGATCTACAACATCTGATGCAGGGGTGTTTTGTGTGTTTGCCTTCACCACCAGGGGGTCCCTACATCCTGACCATCGCCTGCTGTTTCACAGGGATCTCCTCCCCATTTCACGAGATATACTCATGGTTCCTGGCCTAGTCATGCCAGCGGGTGGCCTTTGTCATCTTTCTTGGGCTCTTTTATTTTATCTGTTGAGGGGTCTGACCTCTTCTGTAACAGTCCTTTAACCTCAGCCAACTGGGCTTTCAAAGAATCCAGCTCTGAGCGGAACTTACCAGGTTGGTCTGAGTCACTGTGTTGGTCATGTGTAGAGTTACGGTCGGAGCGCTCCTGCCATCTCTGGCCAGAGCGGGGATGACGATCTTGCTGCCAACCGCCTTGTTCCTTATGACCCTTTTCATATGATGGGCGGTTGCCATGGTCACTGTGGCCTTGCTCTCAGTCTCTCCTGGCCTTACCTTGCCGATTCTTCCACTCACCCTGGTGATGGCTCGGCAAGGGGCGGTTCGGACCGGGATTTCTCCAGGTGGGTCCCCCTTTTGGAGCTTCACCTCCTTCTAAGGCTAGCGGGGGCCTGTCTGCACCCTGGAGACTAAGGACCCTGGGTTCATCATCGTTTCTGTCTGTGGTTTTGACAATGGTCTCCCAGGTCCTTTGGGCTAGTTGCCTAATTTCCTTCATCAAATAGAAACCTTGTCGACACTTCAGTGTGACTTGAGTCCGCACGCTTGGGTGGAGGTTATGTAAGAAGAGGGATTTGAAGCCTCTATCTTCTTCCAAGCCTGGTGCACTACTACCCTGGAAATAGGCAGTATGTAGCCATCTATAATATTCATGAGGCGCCTCAGACCGTTTCTGTTTAATCTGTATTGCACACAATGTCACGGAGGTTTCATCCGTGTACAGTGCATATTCTTCCCTCATGTAATTGTGAAGTTTCGAATAGCTATCACGAACGTCTGGGGGTAGCATCTCTAAAAAGGCACAAACGCTGCTACTGGAGGTCTTCCAGATCAGTTTAAGTTTCTCTCGCATTGTGGCTTTCGGCAGGTCCATCAGGCATCGGTCAATTTCTCGCAAATAATCATTTACATTTGTTCTTTTATTATCAGGCTCGAATCGCTCAACATCTTTGGCAAGTAGGTCAATTTGCCGTATGCGAAGGGCTTGGTGCATGTCCTTGAGCGGCCTCCTTCGATCTCCTGAGTACTCACTATCTGAGCTACTCTGGTATCGCTCCTGTTTCGCACGAGATTCGTAGTCTGATTCATCCGAAGATGGATCAGGGATACTGTAGCTCACTGACCTGGGTGTGCTATGGGCCTGGGCTTGGGATGAGCGCAGTATGGCTCCACCCTGGCTAAACGACGAAGGAGTCGTGTAGCGAGTTGATGGAGTTTGGCGGGATGTCTGGTCCTCGACCAGGTAATCCACGGTGTCCGGTTCGGACGCCTCTTCCCGCTCTGAGCTTCGGCACATTGCTGGGGGTCTTTCATGCCCCTCGCACCCTTCTTGGGGGGGTCTGCTCCTTGGCAGCCCTCTTGGCAGCCTTTTCGGCTTTCTCTAGCCTTTTGGCGCAATCATCAAGGGAGTTTTTCAAAAGCTCACGCTCCCTATATAAATCATTGTTATCAGCTGCCAGCTCGGCATTGCTGGTGGTCAGCCTGTCAACCTCTCCGCGGAGGTATCTGATTTCTAAATCAGTATCTTGGAAGTGTAACAGGAATAGCCTACCTAGTGCCTCTTGGACACTAATAGTTGCTCTTTTTGGATCTCTCATATGTTTTATTGAGTTATCTATGTTATTTTGGCATTCACCCTTACTCATGTTCCTAATGTTTGCTTTTTCGGAGGCAGAGCTGTGAATGAGGTCTGCGATGACATCAAAGAGAGACACGTCTTGAGCGTTGTCTTCAGCCTCTGAGACACGAGGGGATGCCATTTTACTTAGGTTGGATATTAGGTAATTAATTAATCAATGAGTTAATTTATTAATTAATTATTATTAATTAATATTAACTATGTAATTAATTAATCAATTGATACAATTTGTTTTGTTTGGAAATGCTATCTCTTATCCTAAGTTATTAATAGGTTATTAGTATTTTGTGATATGGTTATCACGCTACTGTTAACTGTTTAACACACCTGGGAATATACCTTGGCAGTTGCTTAATCAAACTGATAATTTATCTGTTGTTGCAACAATATTCAAGAAGTCAACAAACCAATCTCCTCACACGGGGCACCAATAAATATGTGGGTGCTATTGGTCTTAAGTGATCAGTCTCATTAAATCAGTCTCATTAAATAATACCATTAATTTTGGTGTTTAATAATAAATTACCAAACAGCTAAATTATGGTGTATTCCAAATTATTAATGATCACTACTGATGCAGCAATAATGTATTACTTGCCATATTACATAGACACTACAGCCAATAGCACTCATATACACTTGGGTGAAGGCAATTTTGGAGTTCTTTGAGATTGTGTGACTTCAAGTATATAGTAGCAACAAACAGACACACAGTTTAACAGAATAATTGAATTTATTATAACAATGATACTAAATGGGTAATAGCAGCGATAATAATCTCTTTCTCACCCCCAGCAGGGGGGTGGTATCCATGTCATCCTCAAGTTCGGGTCCTCTACCAGAGGCCTGGGAGTTTGAGGGTTCTGCGCAGTATCTTCGATGTTCCTAGTACTGCGCTCTTCTGGACTGAGGCTTCAGATGTTGTTCCTGGGATTTGCTGGAGCCACTCTCCCAGTTTGGGTGTTACTTCCCCAAGTGCCCCCACTACCACGGGGACCATGCAACCCTTGACCTTCCACATCCGTTCCAGCTGCTCTTTCAACCCTTGATACTTCTCAAGTTTCTCATGTTCCTTCTTCCTGATGTTGGCATCAGCTGGGATCACCACATCTATCACCACCACCCTCTTCTGCTCTTTGTCCACCACCACTATGTCCGGTTGGTTAGCCAGGATCTGTTTGTCAGTCTGGAAGCTGAAGTCCCACAGAACCTTGGCCCTGTTGTTCTCAGCCACCTTCTGTGGTATGGCCCATTGGGACTTGGGTACTTCTATTCCATACTGGTTGCAGATGTTCCTGTATACTATCCCAGCCACTTGGTTGTGCCTCTCCATGTACGCTGATCCAGCTAGCATCTTACACCCCGCTACTATGTGCTGGACTGTTTCAGGGGCTTCTTTGCACAGTCTGCATCTTGGGTCTGATCTACTCTGGTAGATCCTGGCCTCTATGGCTCTTGTGCTTATGGCCTGTTCTTGTGCTGCCATGATTAGTGCCTCTGTGCTGTCTGTCAGTCCTGCATTATCCAGCCACTGGTAGGATTTCTTGATATCAGCCACTTCCTCTATCTGACAGTGGTACATGCCATGTAGGGGTTTGTCTCTCCAGGTTGTCTGTTCCTCCTCCTCCTCCTCTGCGCTCTCATCAGGGTTCTGCTGCCTGAGACATTCACTTAGCAGTTCATCCTTTGGGGCCATCTTTCTGATGTATTCTCGGATTTTTGATGTTTCATCCTGGACCGTGGTCTTGACGCTCACTATCCCTCGGCCTCCCTCTTTCCGCTTAGTGTATAGTCTCAGGGTGCTGGACTTGGGGTGGAACCCTCCATGCATGGTGAGGAGCTTTCTAGTCTTGATATCTGTGGCTTCTATCTCCTCCTTTGGCCAGTTTATGATACCAGCAGGGTATCTGATGACTGGTAGTGCGTACATGTTGATGGCTCGGACCTTGTTCTTACCATTCAGCTGACTTTTCAGGACCTGCCTTACTCTCTGGCTGTGGAATTCATCATGGTAGCTAACCCACTCCCTATAACATTACCAAATTCACTGAAATCTTGATGAGGTCAAAATATGTGTAATAATGAAATTAAAGGATGTTAGTGAGGATAGAGGAGAGCATGCCACAACTTATCTTTTTGAAACAACGGAGAGAGAGATCAATGTAGAACACAATGATCAGTATGCACAATTAAACAGTTTCTGAGTTTAAATTCACACTATTTCATAAAGCTAATTCCTAAGACTAATTTGCCCAAATGCCAGCCTTACTTCCAGTAATCAATATCTCTATGCAGGATGTGTAGAGATGTCCCGAAGTTCCGCGGAGTTTCACAGAGCTCGTGGAGGCTTCTGTAAAAAGCAGAGAATTCTTGATCCGAGGCTTCGTCATTCATGAGGAAGCGTCTCTGATCAATAATGTGCACAGCGATTAAGTCAGAAGGAATCCGGTCGCTTCTAACTTTTAATTAACTGCTTGGGCTGCAGTCGTAATGTTACTTATAATAAACAAATAAAACCGGTTGTAACTCGATTTGAGTGAGGTGGCACAACTTAAGTACTTTTACCATGGCCAGTGGTATATACGAAAGCGTGCTGAGTCCTTTTCTTGCAAGGCAGATGTCTTGATCTTGGATGTTCTGATGAGCGGGTATCTCTTTATGTCTGTATGATATGAAATCCACAGAGCGAGAGAGAAAGAATTCAGGATGTTCAAGTCACTTATGGAGTCGGGGGGGATGTGACGTAGGTAATCCCGCCTAGGCATGATGTAGGTCATCGCGGAAGTTAGTTGATGGGATTTGTAGTTCTAGATGGGATGGTGGCTATACCTACACTCTCCATCCAATCTGGCTGAGCTTGACCTATTTTGCAAAGAAGAATGGGCAAAAATTTTAGTGTCTAGATGTGCAAAGCTGGTAGAGACATACCACAAAAGACATGCAGCTGTAATTGCAGCAAAAGGTGGCACTACAAAGTATTGACGCAGGGGGGCGGAATACTAATGCACATTACATTTTACAGATTTTTATTTGTTTAACATTTTGAAGACCATTTATCATTTTCGTTTCACTTCACAATTATGTGCTACTCTGTGTTGGTCTATCACATAAAATCTCAATAAAAAAAATTTAAGTTCGTGGTTGTAAGGTGGAAAAATGTGAAAAAGTTCAAGGGGTATGCATACTTTTTCAAGGCACTGTATAGCATATATATATCAGGGGCGATTTCTCAGAGACAACAAGGGAAGCCGAGCTTCCCCTAAAATTCTCTCCCCAAACTGCGGCATCTACGACGTTGAATTCTCATTAAAACAATAACTTGCATAACATAATATATGCCCAAGATTGTATTTACGTTCATAACTATCCTGTAACTTATTTGAGTGATGTCTGACGAACTTGCAGTTTGCTACGAGAATCACCTTTGCTGCCAGGCTGTAACCAGCGTTGCCAGATACTGCTGACGTTTTCCAGCCAAAATATGTTCAAAACCCACCAAAATGCACTTAAAACCGCCCAATCTGGCAACACTGGCTGTAACTTTTCTTATTTCAATGGGCTCTATGGCTGGCAGCCGGGTATCCGTTGCAGTCTATGAGAGGGCTCTGAACAGCCAATTTCGGCTAGTTGTTATTGGTTAAAATCGACAAAATCGTCACTTCCAGGGAAGCCGGGCTTCTCTGGGACTAAACGAGACAGTGGGAGGGACAAGAAGCCGGGCTGATGAAGGATTATTGGAGGTAGTGTTTGAAAGACATGAGGAGGGCGGGCTCTGTACTATGGCGTCGGCGAGGAACACGGAAGTATGATCAGTGAGTCCCCAGCGGATGTCGAGAAAGTGTAGTCGTGTGCCAAAGTGCTGTCCGACTTTCTTTTCATATAAACATTTCTTCTCATTGATGTCTCTGTACATTACTCTGTAAATAAATGTAAATATTACTCGTTGTGCTCCGTTAACTTTCATCCATTCTATCAGTTTGATCATTTGCGAATTCACTCGTTTATTTCATTTGTAGTTCAATCTGGTTGTAGGCTAGCTTGAGCCTTATTGGGATCTGCAGTGCTAGCTGCTAACAGAAATTGGTGAAGTCTCTGGAAAGCACAACCAGCTAGTATGACAGGGTCACAGACCATTTTCTGGAAAAGGTGGGGAGGGCAGAATTTGTGTATAAATAGTGTGCATCATATAATGTTCATGAATCTGAAGTGTGTATATTGTTCAGTAATGTTAAGAGAATGGTGGGCTCTGTGTTATAGGTTATACCTGGGTATAATATTCAAGGTTCTGTGTGTTGCATAGCCTACCTGGTTATGGATTTCCAGACTGTGTTGCAGAAGATGTTCAAGGATGTGTTGCACAGCTGGGTGTTGTGTTAAAGACTCTGTGTTGCATATCAGGGTATGATGTTCAAGGATCTTCGTTGAATAGCCAGTGATTTTTGGATGTTTGATATTTTTGATTAAGGATATGAGGCACTAGCCTGGCAAGCCAGACTATAACATGAAATGTACAAGCAAAAATACTTTCTGCCACTAGGTAGGGTTGTCTAGTTCACTATGCTAATGGGGCACACCTTTCTATGCTTTGATATCTGGCCTACAGGTTTTACGATGAATGCGTAAAATGGGCTTCCCCTGTTTTAAAAACCAGCAGCCACCACTGATTATATATATATATATATATATATATATATACACAGAGAGAGCGAGAGAGCATATATATATATATACACATATATATATATATATATATATATATATATATATATATATATATATATATATATATATATATATATATATACACATATATGAAACATAAATCTATATATATAGCAGATAGATAGATAGATAGATAGATAGATAGATAGATAGATAGATAGATAGATAGATAGATAGATAGATAGATAGATAGATAGATAAAAATTTATTGATCCCTTTGGGAGGGTTCCCTCAGGGAAATTAAGATTCCAGCAGCATCATTACAGATAAACAGAGAAAAGAAATAGAGAAAACTTCTAGATAAATTAAAATAAATTAAGCACTTACATATACAAATATAAAAGAATAAGATATGGGGAAGAGAGGAAGGGGGATGGGGAAAGGGGGGTAGAAGTGGGGTTAGGTTAAGTGTGTGTGTGGAAAGATTTTGTGTGTGAAAGTGTGTGGAGCAGGAAAGATGTTGCACTTTATATTGCACATTATATTGCACATTGTCCGGTATTGCTTACTGTTAGGCTAGGCCAGGGGTGGGCAAACTTTTTGGCTCAGGGGCCACATTGACTTTTGAAATTTGCCAGGTGGGCCGGGCCAACACCAAATTCATATATATCGAACATAAACCGGAAAAGCTTTAGTGTTATTGTAAGGCCTTCATAGTCTGGCTAATGTGACTTCAAAGCTCTCCGAGCTATTGGTCTGGCCAAGATATTAAGCCCAACCATTTCCCAGAGCCCGTGGTTGACCCGCCTCCCTGAAATGCCTCAGTTTGCTACTGGTCAAAGCCAGAAAAGGCTGTGACGAAGCTTAAACCAATCACATCACTTTTTCCTCTGACGTATGCGACGCGACGGGGCTAACTGGTAGATTAAACTCTTACCGAAGCCGGTCGGGAGCAAGGCGAAAACATCCTTCCTTTCAATAAATACCTCCAGGGCTGCTCTTTGCTCCGTTTTCAATGAGAACTTCCCGTTGAATGCTTTCAATACAGCATCTATGCGTAATAGATGCGGAAGCGTGAATGAAGCGCTTCCGGCATAGATTCTGTAAACAATCTATGGCTTCCGGTTGCAGTTCTACTATGACAGTGCCTTGAACACGCCTCTACCCAGGGCTGTTGGAGATGCTCAAAGCTGATTGGTTCCCGATTTTTCGGGAGCTTGGAAGAGCTGTAGATAGCTTGCCTTGCCAGACTAAGCTCGCAACAGGCCCTCGTGTTGCGTCACGCTTAGGATGGACGGGCCCAGGCTAAGGCCTTCACTGACAGAGACCCAAATGCAGATCAGATTGACATTTATTTTAGTTCTCAGTCAACAAAGACAGAGCAGAAAAATGCTTGCAGTTCAATAGATTGGCACTGGATCCATCCAGAAAAGTAATACAGACACACACACACACACACACACACACACACACACACACACACACACACACACGTGACAGTAAGAAAAGTAGCACACTTAATTCTTAAATTACATCTTTGAGCTGCCAGGATGAGTAGGATGCCAGTGTATTTGTTTATTTGTATCATTTTATACATACAACTAAATTGCATATCATTAAATTGAACTAAATTACATATCAGTACATATCATTTTTGTACATTTCACTGAACTCGTAGATTTACACCTGAGTGTTTTTTTTTAACCATCCACTTCCAGCCTGCCAGTACAACCAACCACCATTAGTAGGAGAGGTACCACGCCATGCCAAAATGTTTGCAGTTCAACAGTTTGGGTACCACACCATGCCAACATATTTGCAGTTCAATGGTTTGGCACTGGATCCATCCAGCCCACAAAATCAGACAAAACAGCTCAAGAAAGCAAAAAAACTCCAAACTGATTTTCAGGTTCAAAGTCACTCACTGAAATATTTCCAGTCCTCAAAAAAATCAAAACACAGGTTCCAAACAGGTTTTCATATTCCAAAAGGCCACTCATAGATCAGAATAACCTCCACAGGCAAAAGTCCAGGAACAGATATAAGCAGAAGCAAAGTCAGCTGCTCATAATACACCTATAATAGCAGACAGTAGGGCTGCACGATTATGGAAAAAATGATAATCATGATTATCTTGATCAAAATTGTAATCACGATTATTAATCACGATTATTCTTGATGTTAGGGAAATCACTTAAATTTTATTTCACTATATTCAAACAAACAATATGAACAGCTTTCAGTGCAGAATGAAATTTAAAAGAGAAATTCTGATTTCCAAATGACAAATAAATGAAATTTATCCAAGAAATTACTAAAGGATGAAGGAACTGAAAACTCAATTGCATTATACTGAGGCCTACAAGTTTTTAGCTAGAAAGACCAGCCTATCAACATGCTCTGGCTTTAAACATGAGCGAAGGCAGGTCACAACATTGCCTCCTGTGCTAAATAGTCTGTTGTTCCGACATAGTTAGCTTTTCTCTCTCACCTCAATCTGTTACCTACTCTCACGCTATCACCCCTTGAAGAAGATACCGCTGCACTGAAGCTCTGCGCACTTGGCCAGTGTTGCCAGATACTGCTGACGTTTTCCAGCCCAAAATATGTTCAAAACCCGCCAAAATGCACTTAAAACCGCCCAATTAGGCGGAAACCGCCCAATCTGGCAACACTGCACTTGGCTTGCTTGCTTATTTAGGTGGAGTAATGAAACCTTACATGCATCGGTTCGCCCCCTAATGGTTTGGCGGAGTACTGGTCAAAAAGTGCTTGATCAGATATGCAGCAGAGCTCGCATTTTAAATGGAAATAAATCGCGATTTTCATTTAATTTAATCGTGGCAGCCAAAATCGCGATTTTCTATTAAATTTGATTAATTGTGCAGCCCTAGCAGACAGGGACATAAATGAGGAGCGGAGCAGACACCCAAAAGCACACGGTACTTAAAAACAAACACCAGCACTACAGCAGCCACCCACGACAACCAAAATTACTAAGAGTTATACTTTTTATATTATTATGTCTGTAAACATGTGACTACCATCTTATTACAGCTCCAACATAGTTTTAAAAAGAGAAAGTGTTAATACTCACATTCACTCAGCAACCGCTGAGCTGTATTCGTCCGTGCTTGCGCTGACTGGTTGTTAGCATAATTAGCATGCTTGGAGGAAAAGTGCCGTTTGATGTTATAAAACTGCAATGGTTTCTTTGCAAATAAGGCATACAGCCTTTGATCGGACTTCAGCAAAAAAATATTTAGTTGTCCATTCTTTATTGAACACCCTGCACTCACTGTCCACTTTTCTTTTTTTAGGACCACTCATTGTAAAGTTTTATCCTGTGTTCTCAAGATCATCAGTGGCACGGGCGCCAGAATGACTTCCATGGCACGCGCTGCACCACTCTGCAAATGTAATCTCGCGTGAATACGACTGACTGGAAAGACGGATCTCTAGAACACCTGTCTATGTGATAACACTGACGGTTATAGTTTATAGATCTGCTCAATCGTGTTTATATGATTGTCTTCCATGGGCCGGATTAAAAACGCCAACGGGCCGGATGTGGCCCGCGGGCCGTAGTTTGCCCACCTCTGGGCTAGGCGATTACTCCTTCCCATCCTCTGTCCTCCTGTTACCCCTCCTCCCCCCCAGAGAGGAGTTGTACAGTCTGATATCGTGAGGGACAAAGGAGTTTTTGAGTCTATTCGTCCTGCACTTGGGAAGGAACATTCTCTCTCTCTCTCTGTATATATATATATATATATATATATATATATATATATATATATATATATATATATATATATATATATATAGAGAGAGAGAGAGAGAGAGCATATATATATATATATAGCTCTATCTATCTATCTATCTATCTATCTATCTATCTATCTATCTATCTATCTATCTATTCATATGCTGTATTTATATATAGCTTGTATATATATATATATATATATATATATATATATATATATATATATACACACAACACACACAGTGGTGCTTAAAAGTTTGTGAACCCTTTAGAATTTTCTATATTTCTGCATAAATATGGCCTAAAACATTATCAGATTTTCACACAAGTCCTTAAAGTACATAAAGAGAACTAAGTTAAACAAATGAGACAAAAATATTATACTTGGTCATTTATTTATTGAGGAAAATTATCCAGTATTACATATCTGAGAGTGGCAAAAGTATGTGAACCTCTCGGATTAGCAGTTAATTTGAAGGTGAAATTAGAGTCAGTTGTTTTCAATCAATGGGATGACAATCAGGTGTGAGTGGGCACCCTGTTTTATTTAAAGAACAGGGATCTATCAAAGTCTGATCTTCACAACACATGTTTGTGGAAGTGTATCATGGCACAAACAAAGGAGATTTCTGAGGACCTCAGAAAAAGCATTGTTGATGCTCATCAGGCTGGAAAAGGTTACAAACCCATCTCTAAAGAGTTTGGACTCCACCAATCCACAGTCAGACAGATTGTGTACAAATGGAGGAAATTCCAGACCATTGTTACCCTCCCCAGGAGTGGGTGACCAACAAAGATCACTCCAAGAGCAAGGCATGTAATAGTCGGCAAGGTCACAAAAGACCCCAGGGTAAGGCCTCTCTCATATTGACTAATGTTAATGTTCATGAGTCCACCATCAGGAGAACACTGAACAACAATGGTGTGCATAGCAGGGTTGCAAGGAGAAAGCCACTGCTCTCCAAAAAGAACATGGCTGCTCATCTGCAGTTTTCTAAAGATCATGTGGACAAGCCAGAAGGCTATTGGAAAAATGTTTTGTGGACTGATGAGACCAAAATAGAACTTTTTGGTTTAAATGAGAAGCATTATGTTTGGAGAAAGGAAAACACTGCATTCCAGCATAAGAACCTTATCCCATCTGTGAAACATAGTGGTGGTAGTATCATGGTTTGGGCCTGTTTTGCTGCATCTGGGCCAGGACGGCTTCCCATCATTGATGGAACAATGAATTCTGAATTATCTCAGTGAATTCTAAAGGAAAATGTCAGGACATCTGTCCATGAACTGAATCTCAAGAGAAGGTGGGTCATGCAGCAAGACAACGACCCTAAGCACACAAGACGTTCTACCAAAGAATGGTTAAAGAAGAATAAAGTTAATGTTTTGGAATGGCCAAGTCAAAGTCCTGACCTTAATCCAATGGAAATGTTGTGGAAGTTCCTGAAGCGAGCAGTTCATGTGAGGAAACCCACCAACATCCCAGAGTTGAAGCTGTTCTGTATGGAGGAATGGGCTAAAATTCCTCCAAGTCGGTGTGCAGGACTGATCAGCAGTTACTGGAAACGTTTAGTTGCAGTTATTGTTGCACAAGGGGGTCACACCAGATACTGAAAGCAAAGGTTCACATATTTTTGCCACTCACAGATATGTAATATTGGATAATTTTCCTCAATAAATAAATGACCAAGTATAATATTTTTGTCTCATTTGTTTAACTAGGTTCTCTTTATCTACTTTTAGGACTTGTGTGAAAATCTGATGATGTTTTAGGTCATATTTATGCAGAAATATAGAAAATTCTAAAGGGTTCACAAACTTTCAAGCACCACTGTGTATATATATATCCGCTGGTATCATAAACTGGCCAAAGGAGGAGATAGAAGCCACAGATATCAAGACTAGAAAGCTCCTCACCATGCATGGAGGGTTCCACCCCAAGTCCAGCACTCTGAGACTATACACTAAGCGGAAAGAGGGAGGCCGAGGGCTAGTGAGCGTCAAGACCACGGTCCAGGATGAAACATCGAAAATCCGAGAATACATCAGAAAGATGGCCCCAAAGGATGAACTGCTAAGTGAATGTCTCAGGCAGCAGAACCCTGATGAGAGTGCAGAGGAGGAGGAGGAACAGACAACCTGGAGAGACAAACCCCTACATGGCATGTACCACCGTCAGATAGAGGAAGTGGCTGATATCAAGAAATCCTACCAGTGGCTGGATAATGCAGGACTGACAGACAGCACAGAGGCACTAATCATGGCAGCACAAGAACAGGCCATAAGCACAAGAGCCATAGAGGCCAGGATCTACCAGAGTAGATCAGACCCAAGATGCAGACTGTGCAAAGAAGCCCCTGAAACAGTCCAGCACATAGTAGCAGGGTGTAAGATGCTAGCTGGATCAGCGTACATGGAGAGGCACAACCAAGTGGCTGGGATAGTATACAGGAACATCTGCAACCAGTATGGAATAGAAATACCCAAGTCCCAATGGGCCATACCACAGAAGGTGGCTGAGAACAACAGGGACAAGATTCTGTGGGACTTCAGCTTCCAGACTGACAAACAGATCCTGGCTAACCAACCGGACATAGTGGTGGTGGACAAAGAGCAGAAGAGGGTGGTGGTGATAGATGTGGCGATCCCAGCTGACGCCAACATCAGGAAGAAGGAACATGTGAAACTTGAGAAGTATCAAGGGTTGAAAGAGCAGCTGGAATGGATGTGGAAGGTCAAGGGTTGCGTGGTCCCCGTGGTAGTGGGGGCACTTGGGGCAGTAACCCCCAAACTGGGAGAGTGGCTCCAGCAAATCCCAGGAACAACATCTGAAGCCTCAGTCCAGAAGAGCGCAGTCCTAGGAACATCGAAGATACTGCGCAGAACCCTCAAACTCCCAGGCCTCTGGTAGAGGACCCGAGCTTGAGGATGACATGGATACCACCCCCCCCGCCGGGGGTGAGAAGGAGATTTATATATTCTCTATCTATCTATCTATCTATCTATCTATCTATCTGCGCTATATTTTATATATATATATATATATTAGGGTGCATCAGTTGCCCCCTAAAAATGAAAAGTTACTCCGATCATGATGCATTTTTGCTTTTATGTTCCTTTTGGTAAGAAAACACACTGGGTAAAATACTTTGACAAAATTCAAAAGTTTAATGGTGGCACCAGGAGCTCAAAGTTATGGAAAAAGCTGCTATTTTATGACTTTTATGACAAAATTTCAATTACTTTTCATGAAACATGGCACCTTATAGAGTATACCAAATATCTTAGATACACATTTTTAGTACATATTCTAAATATATTATCAAGCACAGTTTGAGTTTTAGCTGTTCATTGAATCATTGTTCAACTACTTTTAAACAATACAAATGTATTATGAATCACATTAATGCATCTCAATCCCTTGCAATCTGGGTCACAAGAAATCAATAAATGGAGTCCAACATTGTGATTCAAACCTTAAGCGAAAACATAAAATAAGCGTTTTTTTGGCAAAAAATGAACCTCTTAGTGCCACCATTAGACTTTTGAATATGGTCAAAAAATTTTACAGGATGTCTTTATTGGTGAAAAGGAACACCCAAACAAAAATGCATCAGATTTTATGAAAGTGAGGGCAACTGATACACCCTAATATATATATATATATATATATATATATATATATATATATATATATATATTCTCTATGTCTCTCAATCTCTATCCATATCTCTCTGTCTCTATATCGCAATCTCTCTTTCTCTATATCCCTATTGTGGGTGCATTTGGGTAATTGAGTGATCAATCTCATTAAATCAGTCTCATTAAATTTGAAGGTTAATAATTAAATTGAATCAGTCTCATTTGAATTGTTTAAATTGAATCATTTAAGTTGAATCACTCAAAGTGAATCACTCAAGTGAATCACTTAAGTGAATCATTCAAGTGAATCACTCAAAGTGAATCACTCAAATTATTATGATCACTTACCGTATTACATAACTTATATGCACCTTTCTGAATTCTTTGGGAGATTGAGGACTTCGAGTATATTGTAACACAAATAAAACACACAGTTTCAATAATAAATGAATTTATTATAACAAAGATAAAAATGGATAATAGCAGATGGAATATATACAAACGGTGAGGTGTGTGTATGTGTGTGTGTGTGTGTGTGTGGGTATGAGAGGCCTTGTGTGGGTGTGGCCCACACAAGAGAATTAGCTTTGTGTAGCTAACTCCACGTGTGTTTGTGGGGGAGGAGTTGACCACGTGGCTAGGCCTATGGCCTAGCAAAAGAAAGAAGCTAGCGTGGAATGCTAACTGAAGTGTGTTTGGCCATGTGGCGAAGGCCTAGATTAACCTCATGTGGCTAAGCTAAGACAAAGGAATGGTAGCTAGCATGTGTTTGTGTATGTAAGCAACTGATTAGCTTTGTGTGCTAACTAGACAAAGGAAAGCTAGCTAACATGCTTTTGAGGCCGTGCGTAAGGCCTAAACGTCCTTTGGGGACAATACCGTTATCTCTGGATGTTAATAAGATAGAAGAATTAGCCGTGGCAGCTAATCCACTAGCTTTATAACATTAGCAAATTCACTGAAATCTTGATACAATCAAAATGTATAATAAGAGAATTAAATGTTAGTAGGAATAAAGAGAAGCATGCACAGCCTATCTATTAAACAATTGAGAGAACATAGAACAAAATAAATCAACACGCTGCGTGTTTAACAGTGTAACAAATAAACCTGGGTTTAAATTCACACTATTTCAATAAAAGCTAAATTCCTGAGACTGATCTTTATTTATGCCCAAAATTTGCCAGTCTTACTTCCGTACCCCGCTTCTACGCGAGATTATGAGAGTACTTGGAGAAGTTGAGTTTCACAGATGCCCGTGGAGCACTTCTGTGGAAAGCAGAGAATTCTTGATCTGGCACTTCGTGGCTCGTGGGAAGAAAAACTCTGATTAACAATGTGCACAGCACTTCAATCAGGAGGAATTCTGATCACTCCTAATTATAAATTAACTGCTTTGAGCTGCAGTCGTACGTACTTAATGAATGAAACTGGTTGTAACTCACTGAGTTTAAAATCGCGCCATCTTAGAGTCTACCGTGGCCAAAGGTAAACAAAGAAAAGCGCGAAACTCTGATTCTTGCAAGAAAGAAAAAACATCTTTATCTGGTTGGCTCGCGGAGCGAGCCTTCCTCTCTGTGTCCGTGTGGAATCACGGCGCCAAAAGAGGAAGATACGGCGGATTTCCAGGTCCTTTACGGAATCATGGAGGATGTGATGAAAGTGATCCCGCCCAGGCGTGACGTAGGTTAACACGGAAGTTGGTGATGGGAGTTGTAGTTTCTTAAAGAGACAGGCTGTTGTAGTTCTTAGACGGACTGTGTACCTACACTATCTTGCTATCTCTCTATCCGTATATATATCCCTATATCTATAGAGATATCTCGCTGTATATCTTTAGCTCTCTCTACACTAACAAACTTCCTGTAGAATTTACAGAAATACCAGACAAAAAAAGTTGCCAATAAAGTGCTGTAAAAGTGTTATTACTGTAAAAATAGTTACAGCATATTACTGGATACTTTTTACAGTTTTTTGGTGTATATAAATTACAGCAATGTATTGTTTCATATTAGAAACAACCATTAATTTTATTTTAGGTTACAACATTATCTTGTATTCTATTCAAATTACACAAGTTACCTGGCAACTAATGTTGCCAGTAAATAGCTGTTACTTATTCATAATTTTATTTATTGTAGAATGGTTTTACAGTTAACCTTTGTGTCACATTAAGCAAATTAATCACACTGATTGCCGATAATCTAAAATGTGTCAACACTACATTAGATTATCTTCAGCTGTTAAATCAAACAAGTCAGTGTTGCAAAAAGAACATTTATTAGGACTCAATACAGTGTATTGCATACCAGATGTGTATGAAATATCAAACTTGGTGACTTTCCTTTTTATGAACTAAAATCTATCCATGGGCGGCACGGTGGTGTAGTGGTTAGCGCTGTCGCCTCACAGCAAGAAGGTCCTGGGTTCGAGCCCCAGGGCCGGCGAGGGCCTTTCTGTGTGGAGTTTGCATGTTCTCCCCGTGTCCGCGTGGGTTTCCTCCGGGTGCTCCGGTTTCCCCCACAGTCCAAAGACATGCAGGTTAGGTTAACTGGTGACTCTAAATTGACCGTAGGTGTGAATGTGAGTGTGAATGGTTGTCTGTGTCTATGTGTCAGCCCTGTGATGACCTGGCGACTTGTCCAGGGTGTACCCCGCCTTTCGCCCGTAGTCAGCTGGGATGGGCTCCAGCTTGCCTGCGACCCTGTAGAAGGATAAAGCGGCTAGAGATGATGAGATGAGATCTATCCATATTTTAAACAATAGGCATAAACATAAGACAGACTGCACAAGACTAGTGCAGCATAGCCACTCGGTGTAACTCAAATTTGTAGCAACAAAGTCAAACATGTTTAACATGTAAAAGCCAACCATATTTTGGAACCACTTTTGTTAATGAAATACAGTGGCCATTGCCCCTTCTTTTGCAACAGGCTCAAAGCCATTCAAAGTCCATTAATCTTTTGAGAAGTGCAGAGACATGAAGGCTGACACTTGTTCCTCTTCTCATGCACCTTCCCTCTTCTTGGACTGATCCACTTTGTGCCAGAGGTTGGGTTGATCCCGATGAAGCATCTGAAAATCACAAAATCCGAGGGGGGGGGGGGGGGGGGGGGGGGGAAGACACTTAATGAAATACATTGTTTGCAGAGACAGCAGAACCCATCAAGTTGTGGAGACAAGCTTATTTTTCCAAATACGCAAAAAAACAATTTGCTTTAATTGCAGATGTGCTATCCATGCAAACGGAAACAGAAAGTGGCTTTGCAATGCAATGGAAATGCAGGGAGTTGAATAAAAACATTACATGTTATTCATATTAGAAAATGTAACAAAAATAATCCACTAGCAACCCTTTCAAGCACATACCTTCGGATGAATTCCAGTGTGCTCAACGCCTCCTCTTGGTACACCAGATTGAAGACGTAATAGCACGAGAAAAACGCTGCCATTCCAGCCACAATGTTCTGGTGTGGACCTACAACCACTTGGCCCCCAATGCTCAGCATCCAGTTTGTTGCTATGAGAACATCACCTAAACATATAGTAAACCATATGTTTATTTATAGGTTCCATAGGTTAAACAAATGTCTCATTCATATAGTCTCCATTTTTGCAACAGACTTTTTTATATATCTCCACACTACCTAAGACGATGAAACATTAAAAGACATTATCATCACCCTCAGCTCCACTGTTGAGGGTAACATGATCAAACTGATAGAATTTTCAAAAGCTTCAACATACAGTATAATTTTACACTTACGTCAGCCTGTAAAACGAGCCCCTCATATTTCTCTTTGAAGTGTGCCATCAGCAGCAAAATCACACATGGCCATGGATCACACTTTTCTTCTTTGTTGTACTTGACCAGGATGCACTCAACCTCATCTGCACTGGTCCCTGCTGTCTTGTGCTGGAAGAACCTAAGGATCAGCTTCCCCTTTTCTTCTACAGCCTGCTCCATTTTTTCCAGAATGTTCATGTCTGTGAGTAAACTTGAAATGGCTGAACAGCTCTCAGAGTGAAAAGATATGGCCACTCAGTCTTCAGCTCAGCAATTGAAGGAGGTGGGCTGGCATTGATGTTTTTTCTTTGTAGGTAGTTTTCATTAACTGAATCACATATCCTCTCTGCACCAGCTGGTTCCTCAGAGTGAAATGCAAAACCTGTATCACACTCAGATGCTCTACAGTCTCCTCTGGTGGACAGTCAGGTTGCCATCTCAAGCAGCCATATTGGTCAGCTAGTCCTCTGGCTATGTCTTCAGGTGCATTTGAGACCCTTTTCTGCTTCCTTCGTCTGGAGAGAGTATTTCCACAATTCACATGTTCCACTCGTGTTTTTAGTTGAGTCAAAAGAGATGCATAGCCACTGCCGATCACGGTGCCATCTCATAACATCAGCAAAGCTCTGAGGATGTTGCTTTATAGTCATCTTGGCTATTGTCTGGCACTGAAACTTTGATGGATTTAGTTATTCAGCCTCATTTCCTCAACTATGAGTCGTACCATTTCCCTGCGGTCTTTAGCAGATGGACGTTTCTCCAGTGCAATTGCGGTCGTGATACCAGGACGCATTCTGTTCCAAGGAACGCTGAAGTTTTCATGCCAGACACTTAAATTAACAGTCATTCTGGATATATTACTGCTTGACATTGAAG
Source organism: Neoarius graeffei (assembly GCF_027579695.1). Classification (NCBI taxonomy): domain Eukaryota; kingdom Metazoa; phylum Chordata; class Actinopteri; order Siluriformes; family Ariidae; genus Neoarius; species Neoarius graeffei. The sequence goes on along the minus strand of NC_083589.1, from coordinate 18,026,207 downwards.
TGCTGTCAGATTCAGAAGATGAAGGATCCTCTGTAGTGGTACGGAGGACTATGTCAGAATGGTCCACAGGAGTCAGTGTCATATGCCGTTTGATCTACAAGAAGGGGGGGGGGGAAGCATTCTATTGTAATAGTGCTGCACAATATCTACAAAAAAAAATGAATTATACATGAGAACATGTACAGTATATCGCACTCAATACACATCGTTATGAAATGAGCTTTTAATTTTTTATGTGGTTTACAAACATTATCTAACATACCTTGAGTTTGCCAGGCATTGAGAAGCCTCCAGCACTGGATAGGTGTGATGTTGGCTGGGAGATCCTCCTCTTTAATGAACTGCAGATCGGATTTGGACTCCACGCCAATGCTTGCCAACTTGTTCAGCAGCGACTGGACTTTATCCTCTGGTAGGCTGGGTAATACCACCAACACAGCTTCTCTTATGTCCTCCATCAGCGCCAACATTTCAGTATACGTCTGGGAGAGAGTGATGAAATATAACTGGTGTGCCATTCAGCTTGTACCCCATTAATGGATAGTAATCAAGGAGGTCTTGCTTAACACGTGTAGTTTGACTCATGGACTTCATCTGTTAGACTGTGAATACCCAAATCAACAAGCTCCACAGCCAGCCGCTTCTCCACAACAAAGTGGACAAAGTCGCTACAATGGATTAAAATCAACTTAATCTCACCCATTTGAATGCCCTCGTCATTTCGTCCTAGAACATACATTTCTTTTTTATACTTTGTTCCTTTAATGGTGACAGCATTAGTGGCAACAGTAGTGTCATGAGTGAAGTTAAATGAAGCAGTTGCTACCTTGATGCTCTCATTATAGTCACTTGCATAAAATTCAGTTCCCTTTTCAATGTGGATGTCAGGAGGGAAAGACTCCCAGCACCCAAGTATGCTTGAAGGAGCTGGTGACACTCTGCTAGAGTAGCACACAAGTTCATAAAGTTGTGCAGTTTTCTGGCACACTGAAGAAAGTATGCTTACTTTCAAATCTCAACGTCCAAAGATGGATCAAAGGTCCAAATCGAAGAATAAGCTCAGGATAGTGACAAAGATAATGGTGCTTTGGTTTAAGGCAGGGGTGTCAAACCTGATCCATAAAGGGCCTTGTGGCTGCAGGTTTTCATTCCAGCCATGCAGCAGCACACCTGACTTGGCTCATTCAATCAACTGAACTGTCTTCACACAGTCAAATACTTGCAGCCACACCCACCCTTGATTAAAGGGTGGGTGTGTCAGTTGATTGAATAAGCCAAATCAGGGTGCTGCTGCTGCATGGCTGGAATGAAAACCTGCAGCCACACGGCCCTTTATGGATCAGGTTTGACACCCCTGGTTTAAGGGGATGGTGTGGAAACAGCTCCACCCTAGACTGGATGTATTCCTCAATCAGGACATTCAAGTAGGCAATCTGATCAGCAGTAATTGTTGGTGCACATACATAAGATACTATCTCTCTCTCAGGAGCAAAATTAACTTCCAAACACCATTTTCACAAGGATTCTTGATCCTGTTCCCAATGATCAGAGGCAGAACTCTCAACAGGCACCAATTCTGGACAGCATGACCATTCAACTTCTCACTGCCTGGTGTGAACTCAGGAGGTTTGTCATGTGCATCATTTCCAAGATAGGTAAACTGACTTATACTTCTGTTCAAATCTAGGAAAGTAAACCGTTTTTCCCGGTTTACCAAGTGATTGATGCACAATGCCATGTCAACAGAAAAAATGCCCTCAAATAGGTCATGTCCAAGACATGGTGGGAAGCCAGGCTGGCAAACATGAAAGTAACGTGGCTGGTTGAATATGGAGTCAAATTTTACACCACACACTGTCTGCATGTCCTGCTCCTCGTTCTTGTACATTCTGCTGTGACTTTTGTTCTCTTTGAACCAGTGGACAATGGACTCAATTCAAATGTCTGTCTATATTTATTAAAAAAAAAAAAAAAAAACCTGCTGAAGTTTTCCACAAAGCCACCAATACTATGAGAACCAAGATTATCTCCAGCTATAGCACAGAAAACCTTGAATAACTTTTCCATCTCTCAAAACAATACCACTATCCTCTAGATCCTTTAGATCTCGTATCAGTGGACTGAAAACAGTTTCCTGTCCAAAAAACTTGAAGTCTTGCTCCCTGCAAAGAACAAGCTGCATGTGGTCAGTGTTTGATCTGTTGTAGGGTAATGTCACCAAGTGTCAGATACACTGCCAGTACCTTGTGTTTTTTCCAGCCCAATCCTAGCAGATTAACAACTTCAAAAGCATCTTGATAAAGAATCAAGGCTACTGATAGTTCACTTTTGAGTAGGACATTGTCAGTAATATTCTGTCCATCCCATACATACTCAAACACACTTTGCTTGGGGTTGCAAGAATGGGCCTTTTCATATTGCTTTTTGAAAGCCTCGGTTTCAAAGAGAGAGAGAGGCAAGTGTTTCCTTTATGGGCACATAATGTGCAAAGCATTGCTTTCCTGAGTCATTTGTGCCCAGATACAAAGGCAGAGGTTCAACATAATTGAAGTTGTTTTTAAAAACTAACTTGCGACACTGATCTGTACGTAAAATGTTACGTTTTTTTAATACATCATTTTTTGTGATTTCCTCGATTACTTTTGTTACAGTCATGTCAGGCACTCCAAGTGTGGACAACTTCTGAGTTTTGAAAATAGATGCGATTGAGCAACATCGTGAACTTCTTGGACCTCTTCAATGATGGTCCGAATGACTGAGGCTGGTAAAAGCAACTTAGCCTGAAGCTTCAAATAAAACAAAGTTCTTCAAAAAGAGTTCTTCCTCCACACTCTCATAACCTTCACCTGTCTCCAGCTGTTCATCAATGACAGAGGTGGAGGGCTGACTCATAGGTTGGGAGGAGTTTTCAAATCTGCACTTCTTGTGTTGGTTGTTTATACACCATGTGACATCACAAGAGGTTGGCTGGCTCTCAGCGGGACCCTTCAATCAGTGCAAGGACACAAAGGTTAAAATAAATCAAGATTTTTTTAATGTTATGCCAGGAGATTAAACAGAAAAAGGTATCTCAAAGTCCAATGTTCAAACAAAGATGGATTCCCAAAAGTCAAACTCAAACGATGTCTCTGGCTTTAGAACAACAAAATTATAGGCAGGTTTCCTTCAGTCCAATATCCTTTTCACCCAACAAACAAAATCTTCTGCCTTACTTTGAGTCCAGTCAACAATCCCTGTAGTCTTCAGCCCAGTGGCAGTCCCGTAGCAGGCATTCATAACACAGATAAGTACTTCAGTGCAAAATCCTTCAGGTAAGAATTCCAGATAAGCTTTTCAACAAATACTCCACTCAGCAACGAGAGTCCATGAACCTCCTCCACCTTCACACAGAGTTTTGAGCTCTCACAAAGCCCTCTTACTCATTAGGCCCTCATTGGCCACAGGTGTGCTGCCGTGTTGTGTGCTGAGGGGTGAAGTTCCTAACTCCACCACCAGAGGGAGTTATAGCTGCCAGTGGTTGGAGCCATCTGCGTGGGATATAGCGCCCCTCCAAGACGCAGCCTCTCGGGATGTCACAACCATCTCATGTTTCTCATCTCATGCATCTCAAAATCAGCAGAACTGTTTTTGCGCACTCTCGAAATATGAGATGCAAAAGTGGATTTTACACCGAATGTTTTGTCAGAACCCCGAAAAGGACATGTTATTTTCCTGCCCTCTTGTATTTGGGTTTTTAAATGATTAAGGAAATCTTTCAGATTTATAAATGTAGCCTGACAAAATTCAAACTGACAAATCAGTGTTGTGTCAATTTCTTCACTCCTGTGAGACTTACATCCCTTGTGATCTCTGTATAGATGAGACTTGAAGGCTGCAAATTTTCTGAATGAATGAGAACATTCAGGGACACCACAGGTAAAAGGGCAGTTTGGAGCATTACTGTGAAGTTTCATATGACGAGTAAATCCTATTATAATTTCACTCTCATGGCCACACTGGGGCGGCACGGTGGTGTAGTGGTTAGCGCGGTCACCTCACAGCAAGAAGGTCCTGGGTTCGAGCCCCGGGGCCGGCGAGGGCCTTTCTGTGTGGAGTTTGCATGTTCTCCCCGTGTCCGCGTGGGTTTCCTCCGGGTGCTCCGGTTTCCCCCACAGTCCAAAGACATGCAGGTTAGGTTAACTGGTGACTCTAAAATTGACCGTAGGTATGAATGTGAGTGTGAATGGTTGTCTGTGTCTATGTGTCAGCCCTGTGATGACCTGGCGACTTGTCCAGGGTGTACCCCGCCTTTCGCCCGTAGTCAGCTGGGATAGGCTCCAGCTTGCCTGCGACCCTGTAGAAGGATAAAGCGGCTAGAGATAATGAGATGAGATGAGATGGCCACACTGTTTGCACTGGTACATCTCTGGGCTAGAAAGTACAAAAAAGAGAAAACAAAAAAAAAAGTGTCCAAAAACAACAACACAAATACAAAGCAGCGCTTTAAGTAACCACAACTTTAACTAACCACATTTGGCTGTGCTATCATTGGTGTCATAATGTAAAGACTAGTATTTCACTGTCCACAGCAAGAATAGCAAACTTAACTTACATGAGTTCGCTGAACTACTATATTACCACAGAGGTTGTGCTGAATCTCAATTATGTCAAATTTTAAAATCTCACAGCAAATGAAAACATGGTCAGCAATCTAAATGTAACTGACAAATTTTTACCTGAATTTGTCTTCACAGATGTGTGGTGATGATCACTGTGCCCTCTGCAGTAGCACTCATTGCCCAGGGTTTTCCTCTGCACCTGTAGCAATAGTTCAACAGCAAAACAAACATGCTTAATTAGGCTCAGGCTGGTTACAGATGAGGTTTAACAATTTAACTGCTTAGCCAATGTTAATTGTGCCTTTTTTCTATAACATAACCTTGCCCAATATCAGCTATAACTCAAACTATCTCTGCCGAGATGGATTTCAGATTTCTCCAAGGCCCCACTCCAGACTGCTTTACTTGGTGGAGTTTTAAGAGATGATTAATTGCTTGATTGGACTGGATTGGATTGTTGTTATTTTCTCACTGTAGATATCTACAATTCCATGCAATAAGAATTGCCGATATCGGCACATGTAGCGACAGTTCAACAGCAAAACAAACATGCTTAATTAGGCTCAGGCTGGTTACAGATGAGGTTTAACAATTTAACTGCTTAGCCAATGTTAATTGTGCCTTTTTTCTATAACATAATCTTACCCAATATCAGCTATAACTCAAACTATCTCTGCCAAGATGGATTCCTCCAAGGCCCCACTCCAGACTGCTTTACTTGGTGGAGCTTTAAGAGATGATTGATTGATTGATTAATTGCTTGATTGGACTGGATTGGATTGTTGTTGTTTGATATCTACAATTCCATGCAATAAGAATTGCTGATATCAGCACATTAATTATTTATAACTCCAGTTTCAGATGTCTACAATTTAATTCTGACAAATCATAATTGAAGTTATGATATCTTCAATTAAATTTGAATTAAATTCAATCTCTATTTCTCTCTCTCGCTTTCACACACAGATGACTGATGTTTGACTGCAAAAAAAAAAAAAACTTTTCAATGGACACAATTTTGGACAGAAGGGCAGGGATATATCAGATTCGTAGCAACAAAACTCTTCCAGGTCTAATTAAACCCAATAAAAACTCTGAGCCACAGTGGCTGCTGAGCAAAAGAGTCAATGTCAAGTATTAGCCGAGCGCTCGCACACTGTGTAAAGCCTTAGCTTACATAGAGGTGTGGATGAGAGACTGCTGGCAGAGCAGATTGAAATATGCCTGCAAAGTAAATGCTACTGTAACTGCATGGCTTTGTTTGGTCATAATACATTCCCTCAGATGAGATTTCAAGCTGAAACCAGGTTAGGTCTGCAGCATAAGTTACCATGGTGATCTAGCCAGGTTAAAACGAGACGCCTTCATGACACCACCATGACAAAACTCTGGTTTTAGGCTCAACATACTATAAATTGTACCACCACACTAATCATGCTTCGTAGTACAGCCCTCCGCAGTCACTCCACTCTACAGCTTGCTGCTCTGTGGCACATGTATGACGCACTCATGGTGTGTTGTAATCGCAGTCGACGAAGCTCTCTCTCTTCATTCAGCCTAGAGATCTCTCGTCCCTACTATTTTGCTAAGAAAGCTTCTTAGAGCTTCTAGAAGACAGCTTTTCAGCGCAAGACGCAGAGTCCCATCGCTCATTAATGTCATACTAGTGTGGAACCGGGCAACTATGCACATATGGGCTTTCGCTCCAACAGTTTTCTAACCTGGAGGGTTTTAGATAATGTGCTCATATTCCCTCAGTCCTGGAGGTGAAGGGCTAATGCTGGTAGCTAACGTTAGCTTAACTTTTTTGCTAGCTAACATTTGCAAAAACGGTGCAGAGTCCCACAACCCATATATTCCATATAAAACATGACTAGGATAAATAAAACAATGTAAAATACAGTCACTCACACAAATAAAGAAACATTATTACATTCTTACAGAAATGGTGGTTTTACAGCTTCCTCTTCACTTTGCCTGCTTCGTTCCTGTCGGCAATACAGACACGTCTACCTTACATGCGTATTCTGTAACTAACTTAGACACGCAAACCAGTCTGATATACGGTCAAATCATATTGCATTAAGTTACTACTTGAATCACATTTTAATTTTGTAGGCCAATAATGTCTTACTTAGGCTTTATTGAGTGGATGGATGATGGATGGGTTCGCTCCCCTGCGTCCGCCATCAAATGCCATGTCCTCTTTCAAACCGCCTTCTAATAACAGTGTTTAAATGTAATTAGACATGTACATGTACCGTTTACAGTCAGAACAAAGTGAAAACACAACCATCCTGTCATTTTACAATGTGAAAAAATGCTTTAGGTTACTGTAATTATTTTTGACCCATAAAGCATTACAATATACAGTTACACCTTGTAAAATATTAGAACAAGAAACTACTGTAAGTTTTTACTGTAGAAATTACAGAAATTTGTTAGTGTATCTCTATCTCTATTTCTCGATATATCTCTATCTCTCTATATCTCTATCTCTCTATATATATCTTGATATACGTAGTGGATGTTCATTATGTCTAACTATTACAAATATTTTAAGTTCGTTTCTTAGACAAGGATATTTTTTAAGTTTGTTACCTTGTTGACAGTTTCGGCGAGAATCTCCCGCCTTCTTCAAAAACAGTCACCAGATGTCGAGTGGTGACGTGCCTTATCAGCTGATGTTGCGTGCAGGAGGCGTGAACGTCCCGCCCAATTTGACAGGTAGTCCACGCCTCCTGCTGTCAGGTCGCTCCTCCAGGACGGCGCTCCAGGTGTGCGACAGTGCATACGCTCCCTCGTCCCGGCAAGCGGGCGCAGAGGACGATGAACCGGGACGAGGGAGCGTATGCACTGTCGCACACCTGGAGCGCCGTCCTGGAGGAGCGACCTGACAGCAGGAGGCGTGGACTACCTGTCAAATTGGGCGGGACGTTCACGCCTCCTGCACGCAACATCAGCTGATAAGGCACGTCACCACTCGACATCTGGTGACTGTTTCTGAAGAAGGCGGGAGATTCTCGCCGAAACTGTCAACAAGGTAACAAACTTAAAAAATATCCTTGTCTAAGAAACGAACTTAAAATATTATATCTTGATATATCTCTATCTCTCTATCTCTATATATCTATCTCTATATCTCTCTATCTCTCAATATATCTCTCTCTATCTGTGGGTGGTAAAAGAGAGCAACTGGACTTGCTTGAAGATTCTTGAAGACATTTCACCTCTCATCCGAAAGGCTTCTTCAGTTCTGTCTGACTGAGGCCCCGTCCACACGGCAACGGATTCAGGTGAATCTGATAAAATTGTTTATCGTTTCGGCCTGGCGTCCACACGGCACCGGCGTTTTGGGTGCCCCAAAACGAAATCTTTTGAGAACGGGTTCCAGAGTGAAAAAATCTGGCAACGGAGCCGTTGCGAAGTCGTCTGGATGAGTAGAATGGATTTGTTTATGATGACGTCACAACCACATGTGTTTCACGCCGGGTAGAAGTGTAACAAACTCGATGTGAGTTGTCAACAAATCCTATAACTTGGTTCATGAAACGCGCTTACAAAATATTTTCACTGTGAATATTTATTGTGTAATGGTGCAAAGTGAGAGAGAGTGAGAGAATAGCCCTTAGGGCAGAGTCAATCCCGCCAGCAAAAACAGGGAAAAAAAAGGAGCGATCTCACCTCTTCAGATGTTTATTCCGGACCATTAAAGAATGCTGGAGGATATCAGAATGTTGGCTTACCGGCTTCCATCTACCCCCGTTCATTCCTCTTTCCGCGTCTCCATTCAAAAAACGAGCACATGATTTAAAGGGACTATATCTATAGGATAGGGAGTGAGAAAGTGTGTGCATGTGACAGTGACAGGGATAGTCACTGTGCGCATGCACAGTTATGCGCATGCGTCTACTTCTATTGTTCTGGTGTCTCCAATGGGACCGTCTTACAGCGCACGTAGTGGTGTGGCATGTGTATTGCATTGTTTTCAGCAAGCGTTGCGTTACCATATGAACCTGATATTTTACTGATCCGTTGCCCATGTGGACGCAATATTTTTTTTTAAAAAAAATCTCGTTGCCGTTGTCGTGTGGATGTAGCCTAATAGGGAGTATCAGGTATTTATCCTCTCATGGATGAAAAGCTCATCTAAGGTGTTGCTGAGTCATCCTATTGGTGTGGGTCACTGGGGGCTGGATGTGAATGGCCTCGAGAGTCATTAGGGTGATCAATGGATTGCCCGTTAAGGTGATCAATGGAATGCTGATTCTCTCTGTCCTCCTGTGAGTCACTGAAAACAGCTGGGTTTTGGTGTGCATTCAGTTGTCTGGGAAGTGTGCCAAGGACTGCATTGTAGGTGGCTGATAAATGATCTCTTTTCCCTCTAACATTGTAGGGATCTTCTGAGCCCTGTGTTGCAAGGTCCTAATGACCCCCAATTTGTGTTCCAGTGGGTGGTGAGAGTCGAAGAGTAGGTACTGGTCTGTGTGTGTGGGTTTCTGGTAGGCCTCGATGCTAAGGCTTCTGTCTTGTCTAATGTGTACATCACAATCCAAGAAACACACACACAGACCAGTACCTACTCTTTGACTCTCACCACCCACTGGAACACAAATTGGGGGTCATTAGGACCTTGCAACACAGGGCTCAGAAGATCCCTACAATGGTAGAGGGAAAAGAGAAGGAGCAGAATCACATCAAGAAAGCACTTCAGAACTGCGGGTATCCCAACTGGTCTTTCTTCAAGAGCAGAAAAAGGAATATAACGGACAAGGAGGATAACAAGAACAAACGTAAGAACATTGTCATTCCCTACATTTCTGGTCTATCTGAGAAACTCAGGAGGATCTTCTACAAACACAACATTCCGGTACATTTCAGACCCAGTAACACCCTGAAGCAGAAACTGGTCCACCCTAAGGACAGAATAGCCAGACACAAACAGGACAACGTTGTGTATGCAATTCAGTGCAGTGAGGAATGCACTGACTTGTACAGTGCCTTGCAAAAGTATTCATACCCCTTGAACTTTTTCACATTTTTCCACCTTACAACCACAAATTTAAAAGTTTTTTACTGAGATTTTATGTGATAGACCAACACAGAGTAGCACATAATTGTGAAGTGAAACAAAAATGATAAATGGGCTTCAAAATTTTAAACAAATAAAAATCTGAAAAATGTGATGAGCATTAGTATTCAGCCCCCCTGTATCAATACTTTGTAGAGCCACCTTTTGCTGCAATTACAGCTGCAAGTCTTTTGTGGTACGTATGTCTCTACCAGCTTTGCACATCTAGACACTGATTTTTTTGCCCATTCTTCTTTGCAAAATAGCTCAAGCTCAGCCAGATCGGATGGAGAGTGTCTGTGAACAGCAATTTTCAAGTCTTGCCACAGATGCTCAATGGGATTGAGGTCTGGACTTTGACTGGGCCATTCTAACACATGAATATTCTTTGATCTAAACCATTCCATTGTAGCTCTGGCTGTATGTTTAGGGTCATTGACTTGCTGGAAGGTGAATCTCCTTCCCAGTCTCAAGTCTTTTGCAGCCTCCAACAGGTTTTCTTCCAGGATTGCCCTGTATTTAGCTCCATCCATCTTCCCATCAACTCTGACCAGCTTCCCTGTCCCTGCTGAAGAAAATCATCCCCATAGCATGATGCTGCCACCACCATGTTTCACAGTGGGGATGGTGTGTGCAGGGTGATGAGCAGTGTTAGTTTTCTGCCACACATAGTGCTTTGCATTTAGGCCAAAAAGTTCAACTTTGGTCTCATCTGACCAAAGCACCTTCTTCCACATGTTTGCTGTGTCCCCTACATGGCTTCTTATGCCTGTCTTTCACCAATGGCTTTCTTCTTGCCACTCTTCCAAAAAGGCCAGATTTGTGGAGTGTACGACATATAGTTGTCCTGTGCACAGATTCTCCCACCTGAGCTGTGGATTTCTGCAGCTCCTCCAGAGTGATCATGGGCCTCTTGGCTGCTTCTCTGACCAGTGCTCTCCTTGCTCGCTCTGTCAGTTTAGGTGGACGGCCATGTCTTGGTAGGTTTGCAGTTGTGCCATACTTTTTCCATTTTTGAATGATTGCTTGAACAGTGCTTCTTGAGATGCTCAGAGCTTGGGATATTTTTTTATAACCTAACCCTGCTTTAAACTTCTCCAGAACTGTATCCCTGACCTGTCTGGTGAGTTCTTTGGTCTTCATGATGCTGTTTGTTCTTCAGTGTTCTCTATCAAACCACTGAGGCCTTCACAGAACAAGTGTATTTATGCTGAGAGTAAATTACACACAGTAGGACTCTATTAACTAATTAGATGACTTCTGAAGGCAATTGATTGCACTGGACTGTATTTAGAGGTATCAGAGTACAGGGGGCTGAATACTATTGCACACCACATTTTTCAGATTTTTATTTGTTTAAAATTTTGAAGACCATTTATCATTTTCATTTCACTTCACAATTATGTGCTACTCTGTGTTGGTCTATCACATAAAATCTCAATAAAAAACTTTTAGGTTCGTGGTTGTAAGGTGGAAAAATGTGAAAAAGTTCAAGGGGTATGAATACTTTTGCAAGGCACTGTATATTGGGGAAACAAAACAACCACTTCACAGGGGCATGGCTCAACACAGGAGAGCCAGTTCCTCAGGCCAGGACTCTGCTGTCTACCTTCATCTTAACAACAAAGGACACTCATTTCAGGATTGCAACGTATGCATTTTAGCCAGAGAGGATCGTTGGTATGAGCGAGGAGTTAAAGAAGCTATTTTTGTCAACCTGGAATGGCCATCACTGAACAGAGGTGGGGGTCTAAAGGCCTCTGCATGCTCGTGCGACAAGGCTTTCGCAGATAGCTTTTTGCAGACAGTTGTAATTTATTGTTGAGCGGGGATAATAGGCGTGCGCGATGTTATTCACCGGCACAACGCAAGGGGGCGCAAAGTCGCTAGGAGTAGTTGGTGGGTGTGGTTAGTGGAGTGTTTATCCTCCGGTTACTTATAATGACTAGAACTTTTTTTTTTATAATGACTAGAACTGGAGTCGTATAGATGTACGTACTTCCTCAATCAACCACTCTTCATGCTGCTCCATCTTCGCTCGTGTTTTTAAAAATGCCGGTTGTGAAAACAAACCAAACCGGGAAAGTAGGGAAGCAGAAGTGCGTGTACAGCGGATGTAGAGTGGACCAATCAGAGCCCTCTTGTCTGCGACGCTGTCTGCGAGGCTTCTGCGGTGGTCACAATTTTTGGGAGGTGCGCACAGAGCGTCTGCGAAGGTGGGGGGGGCTACGCAGACACTGTCTGCAACGCTATCTGCAAGGACTGGGTTGTCAGCATAAATTGGCCTTATGACATAATTTATCAGCCACCTACAATGCAGTCCTTGGCACACTTCCCAGACAACTGAATGCACACCAAAACCCAGCTGTTTTCAGTGACTATGTTTACATGCACGTCCAAATCGAGCTGCTGTTGGTAATCGAGCAAAGGGTCCCAGCAGGGGTGCCAGAGAAATCCAATCCTACATGCACAAGTGAAATCGGGCTATTGTGCAAGGTGCATTGTGCACCCGAGCTACACGCCCCATCGTGTTGGTACACTTCTGGTTGTCGTCATGAAGAAGAGCTAAAGTGTTGCCAGATACTCCTGACGTTTTCCAGCCCAAAACATGTTCAAATCCGCTAAAATGCACTTAAAACCCCCAATCTGGCAACACTAGCAGTTCCGTGTTCAAGCTGTTAGGCTTGCTCTAACAGACTATGGCTACAAACTGTCCGGCGCAGACCACTGTTTTGTAAGACAACTTATTTTGCACAATAATATTTTTCTAAAGTCCATTTTTTGCTTACAAAAAAATATATATTTTTTTTGCTTACAATTTAACTTATGTCTTAATAAACACACAAAAAGTTCAATTGTTTTGTTTTTATTGACATTCTTCAGATGTTGGACATATATATATATATATATATATATATATATATATATATATATATATATATATATATATTATATACACACACAAATACAATGACTTGTTTATGTACACAATTCACAGCTATGCAACAGCTGTACAGATGTATTTGGTGATACAGTAAGTGAGCTAAATTTTAACAGTGCAAACAATGCCACAAAAAGAAAAGATTCATGCCGTTGTCATGATTCGTTGTCATGCCGACAGAGGCTGTTGTGTTTCCCGCTTGTGGTCTCGTCACTCGTCACTTCCGGAAGTAGCTCGACTACTAGCTCGATAGGGTATACATGCACAAAGTAGCTCGGCAGAAATCGCATAAACTAGGTCGTGTAGCTCGATTCCGAGAAATCAAGTTCGGTTCAATTTCAGCCGAATTAAGGTGTATACATGGCATTTTGAACTTCGATTTCAGTCGAGCAATGGCAGAAATTCGATTCTCTCTATGTGCATGTAAACGTAGTGAGTGACTCACAGGAGGACAGAAAAAATCAGCATTCCATTGATCACCTTAATGGGCAATCCATTGATCACCCTAACGACTCTCGAGGCTGTTCACATCCAGCTCCCAGTGACCCACACCAACAGGATGACTCAACGACACTTTAGATGAGCTTTTCATCCATGAGAGGATAAATACCTGATACTCCCTATTAGTCAGACAGAACTGAAGAAGCCTTTCGGATGAGAGGTGAAACACCTTCAAGAATCTTCAAGCAAGTCCAGTTGCTCTTTTTTACCACCCACAGTTACTATGACCTGGATGACTGAGAATCTTCACAGACACATCTATCTATCTATCTATCTATCTATCTATCTATCTATCTATCTATCTATCTATCTATCTGTCTCTGTTTGGGGGCAAGGATCCCTGGAGGAGATAGTACCTTTCCTAGTGGCCCTGGTGGCGTCCTAGACTGGTCTCCCCATATCCAGCGTTAAGTGAAACGAACCCCGGACACACTTGTCTTGGCAATTATGGCCAACACAAGCGGCCACTAGCCTCTCCTTAACAAAGACCATCCGTGTGTGGCGAAATGCCACATCCTACCCAAGATGCCCCTGTTAACATTGCAAAACACAGTGGATCTAGGGGAGAAAACCCTGAATAAAAAACATAAAATCCCAACACGTGGCTGGAGAACTCACATTGTGAGGACGTTGGTGGCTATGCCACCAACCCGGGCAGATGAGCTACTAGACAGCCAATGGCCAATACTGGCGGTTCTGATTGTCAACTTGGCTTCAGTTCCAACAAAATGCAACGAGCTTCTCTGCGACCATCTCAGCTCTGCTGTGTCATCGATAAACAGGGTTTCTCACCAAGGGACACTGCCCATGCACCAAGCAGTGTTGTCATCATAGGTGCAGCCCCACAGTTTTAATGGAAGTACAGATAAGGAGTAGAGATATAGCTACCGCATATGGGGGAACCGATGCGCCACTTTATACGGTGGTGGTGATAAGTGGACAAAGTCCGTATACTGCTACCGCGTCCGGGGTAACCGATGAACGACACCATCTACCCTCTAAGTCTAATCCAAACAAACAAAGTTTTAATCTGGGTGCCTGGAATGTTCGCACAACCAATGACAGTAACTCTTCAATAAGACCAGAATGAGCAACAGCACTTATCTGTCGTGAATTGGAGAAAGCAGGCATTGACATCTGTGCTCTAAGTGAAGTTCGGCAACCTGGCACTGGAAACGTAATTGAGAGGAATCACAATCTTCTGGAGTGAAGGAAAAGAGAGAACAGCAGGCATTGGTTTCGCCATCTCCAACAGGCTAGCTGCTCAAGTTATCAGCCCTACGCTGATCAGCGACAGACTCATGTCAACGCGCATACAGCTAAAGGGAGGTAATAAGCTAACCCTCATCAGCGTATATGTGCCAACCATGCAAAGACTGCAGGAAGAAAAAGAACAGTTCTGTGGAAAGCTCGGTAGCTGCACATCTGCTGCTGATATAGACACCGTTATCATTCTGGGTGATTTTAATGCTTGTGTGGGCAAGGACTGGAAATCATGGCCGAATGTCATCGGGAAACATGGCGTCGGAAAAATGAATTCCAATGGTCTCATGCTCTTAGAATTTTGCACCAGATTTCAGCTCAGTATCATGGGCACAATGTTCCAGCTGAAAGACAGCTCGAAGAATACATGGCAACACCTACGTTCAAAGCACTGGCATCAACTCGACCATGTACTATCTAACAAGTCCGCAAAACCATATGTTACAGTGACAAAAGTCAATCGAACAGAAGACTGCTTCACCGATCACAAGATCCTCGTGTCTAAGTGTCTCTTCTCCATTAAGAACAAGAAGAGAGGACCAAAACCTCCTAAGAAGCTAAACATACGCTTGGATTATGCCAAGAAAGCATTGCTGGAACAGTTTCTAGATGAGAAGCTGTCTACCTGTAACACTGAGTTTGACAAGCTTAGAGTTGTTCTCCAGAACGCTGTTACCCATGTCTTTGGCAAAAAGAAAAAAGTGCAAAACAATTGGTTTGATGATCAAGATGATGTAATTCAAAGGCTGCTCCAAGACAAGAATCTGGATAGGCATGCTTTGAGAAGGCACATCAGAGAGCTCAAGAATAAATGGTTCCGACATAGAGCTGAAGAAGCAGAGTGGTACTCTCAGGAGAAGAACCTCAGAGAGTTTTATGCCACTCTAAACACTGTTTATGGTCCAAGATCCAGACGCTCTCATCCAGTGAAGTCCACAGATGGTGAGCTCCTGACTACTCCTGACAAGATAAAGGACAGATGGGTTGAACATTTCAACGACTTACTAAACCAACCAACTGATGTTGACTTGAGTATTGTTGATGACATAGACAAGCTTCCAGTCATCGAATCAATGAGCTGCCCAATCGAAGAACAAGAACTTGACCAAGCTCTTAGAAACACCCGATTAGGAAAGAGCTCAGGTCCTGATGGTATTCTACCTGAAATACATCCCCGATTCCAGAAAAGTTGGGACAAAGAACAAATTGTAAATAAAAACGGAATGCAATAATTTACAAATCTCAAAAACTTATATTGTATTCACAATAGAACACAGCAACACATCTCAAAAAAGTTGGGACAGGGGCAATAAGAGGCTGGAAAAGTTAAAGGTACAAAAAAGGAACAGCTGGAGGACCAAATTGCAACTCATTAGGTCAATTGGCAATAGGTCTTTAACATGACTGGGTATAAAAAGAGCATCTTGGAGTGGCAGCAGCTCTCAGCAGTAAAGCGGTAAAGATGGGAAGAATATCACCAATCCCCCTAATTCTGCGCCAACAAATAGTGGAGCAATATCAGAAAGGAGTTTGACAGTGTAAAATTGCAAAGAGTTTGAACATATCATCATTTACAGTGCATAATATCATCAAAAGATTCAGAGAATCTGGAAGAATCTCTGTGCGTAAGGGTCAAGGCCGGAAAACCAAACTGGGTGCCTGTGATCTGCGGGCCCTTAGACGGCACTGCATCACATACAGGCATGCTTCTGTATTGGAAATCACAAAATGGGCTCAGGAATATTTCCAGAGAACATTATCTGTGAACACAATTCACCGTGCCATCCGCCGTTGCCAGCTAAAACTCTATAGTTCAAAGAAGAAGCCGTATCTAAACATGATCCAGAAGTGCAGACGTCTTCTCTGGGCCAAGGCTCATTTAAAATGGACTGTGGCAAAGTGGAAAACTGTTCTGTGGTCAGACGAATCAAAATGTGAAGTTCTTTATGGAAATCAGGGACGCCGTGCCATTCGGACTAAAGAGGAGAAGGACGACCCAAGTTGTTAACAGCGCTCAGTTCAGAAGCCTGCATCTCTGATGGTATGGGGTTGCATTAGTGCGTGTGGCATGGGCAGCTTACACATCTGGAAAGACACTGTAGTGCGAATAACGTGTGGGTGGAGCACAGAGGACGGCAGGACAACGTTTAGATGCAGAGAAGGCTTCTTTATTTTGCCAACTTTTCAGTCTGAGCAGAGTAAGCCTAAATACACACACACACACACTCTCGGCATCTGCTCCCAGGTTGCGCTCCCTCTGCTCTCTCTCTGCCTCCTTAAATAGGGAGCGGTTACTGGGAAAACACACACAAAACACAGGTTAACTATCGTCAGGTGTAGCGATTCTGCCACTCACCTTCCCTGGCTCCGCCCTCCTGTCACAGACCGGCGCTTGACCACGCCCCCGCTGCCACATACCCCCACCGCCTGACTCAGGCCGGGCGCCCGTCCGGCCCGCAGCCGACTGCCCCCCCCCCCCTTGACGGGAGAGGAAGTCTGCCACGACCATCTGCGCCCCCGGCCTGTGGACCACCTTGAAGTTGAAGGGTTGGAGTGCCAGATACCAACGGGTGATCCGCGCGTTGGCATCCTTCATGTGGTGGAGCCACTGGAGGGGCGCGTGGTCCGAACAGAGGGTGAAAGGGCGCCCCAGCAGGTAGTAACGGAGGGCGAGGACCGCCCACTTGATCGCCAGGCACTCTCTTTCTCAATCGTGCTGTAGCACCGGTCCTGCCGCCGGTACAGCCACCAAATGATCCTCCGCCAGTCCTACGGCCTGATCCAGCGACGCCGGGCGGTGGCACTGGACCCACTCCGCGGTTCCGGCTGGTAAGCGGGCGATGAATTGCTCCAGCGCCACCTGATCGATGATTCCCTCGGCGTCGCGATCTTTGGCCCTCAGCCACCGCCAGCAGGCATCCCGGAGCTGCTGGCCGAATGCGAACGGGCTGCCGACTTCCTCCATCCGCAGCGCGCGGAAGCGCTGGCGCTGCTGCTCGGGCGTGCGCCCCACGCCCTGGAGGACGGCCCAGCGAAGGTCGGCGTAGGCCAGCCGGCGGTCGGCAGGGAGCTGTAGTGCGGCCAGCTGCGCCTCTCCCGTCAGGAGGGGGAGGAGGCGCACCGCGCGCTGCTCCATCGGCCACCCTGAGGCTTCGGCGACCTGCTCGAACAAAGTGATGAAGGCCTTGGGGTCGTCCTGCGGGCCCATCTTAGTCAAGGTGAGGGGAGCCGGGCCCATGGCCAGGGCACTGGTGGACCCCGCCGACGCGAGGAGACGCCGGAACGCCTCTCGATCTTCCTGCTGGGCCAGCACCAGGGCTTCGAAGCGCCGCTCCTGCTCCTTTCAGAGCGTGACGAGTGCCTGGTGCTGGCTCTGCTGAGCTGTGGTGAGGGCGTGGACCAAGTCCGCGAACGGGGAGGATTCCATGGGGCTGCAAAGCTGGTGCTCCACCTTTGTCCCGGGTTTCGGCACCACTGTAGCGCGAATAACGTGTGGGTGGAGCACAGAGGATGGCAGGACAATGTTTAGATGCAGAGAAGGCTTATTTTGCGAACTTTTCAGTCTGAGCAGAGTAAGCCTAAATACACACCCACACACACACACACTCTCGGCATCTGCTCCCGGGTTGCGCTCCCTCTGCTCTCTCTCTGCCTCCTTAAATAGGGAGCGGTTACTGGGAAAACACACACAAAACACAGGTTAACTATCGTCAGGTGTAGCGATTCTGCCACTCACCTTCCCTGGCTCCGCCCTCCTGTCACAGACCGGCGCTTGACCACGCCCCCGCTGCCACAGACACCATCAATGCTGAAAGATATATCCAGGTTCTAGAGCAACATATACTCCCATCCAGATGACGTCTCTTTCAGGGAAGACCTTGCATTTTCCAACATGACAATGTCAAACCACATACTGCATCAATTACAGCATCATGGCTGCGTAGAAGAAGGGTCCGGGTACTGAACTGGCCAGCCTGCAGTCCAGATCTTTCACCCATAGAAAACATTTGGTGCATCATAAAACGGAAGATATGACCCAAAAGACCTAAGACAGTTGAGCAACTAGAATCCTACATTAGACAAGAATGGGTTAACATTCCTATCCCTAAACTTAAGCAACTTGTCTCCTCAGTCCCCAGACATTTACAGACTGTTGTAAAGAGAAAAGGGGATGTCTCACAGTGGTAAACATGGCCTTGTCCCAACTTTTTTGAGATGTGTTGTTGTCATGAAATTTAAAATCACCTAATTTTTCTCTTTAAATGATACATTTTCTCAGTTTAAACATTTGATATGTCATCTATGTTCTATTCTGAATAAAATATGAAATTTTGAAACTTCCACATCATTGCATTCCATTTTTATTTACAATTTGTACTTTGTCCCAACTTTTTTGGAATCGGGGTTGTACTTGTGCATGGAGGACATCGCTTGAGAGCTTTCCTACTTGTCCTATTTAGCAGATGCTGGACCACAGAGATAATCCCATTGGACTGGATAGACGCGATCATCACCATATTGTTCAAAAAAGGCAACAGAAGTCAATGTGGTAATTACAGAGGCATATTGTTGCTCAGTGCTGTTAGAAAAGTCTTCGCGGATGTCATCCTGCAGAGGCTTCATCTGTTAGCGGATTTCATATATCCCCAGTCACAGTCAGGGTACCGCCATGGAAGGAGTACAATAGATGGAATTTTCACGCTTCGCCAACTGATGGAAAAAACAAGAGAGCAACGTAGATGCTTGTACTAGTGCATCTCAAAAAATTAGAATATTGTGAAAAAGTTCAATATTTTCCATAAGTTATTTAAGAAATTGAAAATGTTATATATTATAGACTCATTACACATAAACTAAAATGTTTCAAGCATTTTTCTATTTTAATTTTAATCAGTATGGCATACAGTACAAAAACATTAAAAAAAAAACCACCTCAAAATATTAGAATATTTAATTTCGAGTTTGAGTAAAACAGTATGAACACAGTGTATCTCTCGGTCTAGTTCAGTACACACAACCACAATCATGGGAAAGACTGCTGACTTGACTGTTGTCCAGAAGATGATCACTGATGCCCTCCACAAGGAGGGTAAGCCACAAAAGGTCATTGCTGAAAAGGGTGGCTGGAAAAGGTGCACAAGCAACAGGGATGGCTGCAGTCTTGAGAGGATTGTCAAGAAAAGTTGATTCAAGAACTTGGGAGAGCTTCACAAGGAATGGACTGAGGCTGGTGTCAGTGTATCAAGACCCATCACGAACAGACATCTTCAAGAAAGGGGATACAACTTTTGCATTCCTAATATCAAGCTACTCCTGAGCCAGAGACAATGTCAGAAGTGTCTTATCTGGGCTAAGGAGAGAAAGAAATGGACTGTTGCTCAGTGGTCCAAAGTCCTCTTTTCAGATGAAAGTACATTTTGCATTTAATTTGGAAATCACGGTTCTAGAGTCTGGAGGAAGAGTGGAGAGGCACAGAATCCAAGGTGTTTGAAGCCCAGTGTGAAGTTTCCACAGTCTGTGATGATTTGGGGTGCCATGTCATCTGCTGGTGTTGGTCCACTGTATTTTATCAAGTCCAAAGTCAACACAGCCATCTACCAGGAGATTTTAGAGCACTTCATGCTTCCATCTGCTGACGAGCTTTTTGGAGATGCTGATTTCCTTTTCCATCAGGACTTAGCACCTACCCACAGTGCCAAAACTACTACCAAATGGTTTGCTGACCATGATATTACTGTGTTTGACTGGCCAGCCAACTTGCCTGACCTGAACCCCATAGAGAATCTATGGGGTATTGTCAAGACGGAGATGAGAAACACCCGACCCAAAAATACACATACGCTGAAGGCCACTATCAAAGCAACCTGGGCTTCAATAACACCTCAGCAGTGCCACAGACTGATCACCTCCATGCCACACCGCATTGCTACAGTAATTCATGGTAAAGGAGCCCCAACCAAGTATTGAGTGTATAAATGAATATACTTTTCAGAAGTTGGACATTTCTGTATTGTAAATCCTTTTTTTTTAATTGATATTAGGGAATATTCTAATAGTTTGAGATACTGGATTTCTAATTTTCATGAGATATAAGCCATAATCATCAAAATTAAAACAAAAAAAGGCTTTAAATATTTCACTTTACATGTAATGAATATAGAATATATGAAAGTTTACCTTTTTGAATTAAATTATGAAAAAAAGGAACTTTTTCATGGTATTCTAATTTTTTGAGATGCACTAATATATATTGTTGGGCAGTGGAAGGAATACTTTGAGGATCTCCTCAATCCCACCGTCATGTCTTCCATTGAGGAGACTGAGGCTGATGACTCAGAGGTGGACTCGTCCATTACCCAAGCCGAAGTCACTGAGGTGGTTTGCAAGCTCCTCGGTGGTAAGGTAGCCCTGAGTATCTCAAGTCTCTGGATGTTGTGGGGCTGTCTTGGTTGACACGCCTACACACGCACGCAACATCGCGTGGCGGTCGGGAACAGTGCCTCTGGAGTGGCAGACTGGGGTGGTGGTCCCTCTTTTTAAGAAAGGGGACCAGAGAGTGTGCTCCAATTATAGGGGAATCACACTTCTCAGCCTCCCGGGGAAGGTTTACTCCAGGGTACTGGAGAGGAGAATTCGATCAATAGTCGAACCTCGGATCCAGGAGGAACAATACGGTTTTCGTCCTGGTCGCGGAACACTGGACCAGCTCTATACCCTTCATAGGGTGCTCGAGGGTTCATGGGAGTTTGCCCAACCAGTCCACATGTGCTTTGTGGATCTGGAGAAGGCATTCGACCGTGTCCCCCGTGGTATTCTGTGGGGGGTGCTTTGGGAGTATGGGATTCGGGGCTCTTTGCTAAGGGCTGTCCGGTCCCTGTACGAACGGAGCAGGAGTCTGGTTCGCATTGCCGGCAGTAAGTCAGACCTGTTCCCAGTGCATGTTGGACTCCGGCAGGGCTGCCCTTTGTCACCGGTTCTGTTCATAATTTTTATGGACAGAATTTCTAGGTGCAGCCAGGGGCCGGAAGGAATCCTGTTTGGGAACCACAGGATTTCATCTCTGCTTTTTGCGGATGATGTTGTCCTGTTGGCTTCTTCAAACCAGGACCTTCAACATGCACTGGGGCGGTTTGCAGTCGAGTGTGAAGTGGCTGGGATGAGAATCAGCACCTCCAAGTCCGAGGCCATGGTTCTCGACCGGAAAAGGGTGGCTTGCCCTCTCCAGGTTGGTGGAGAAATCCTGCCTCAAGTGGAGGAGTTTAAGTATCTCAGGATCTTGTTCACGAGTGAGGGAAGGATGGAGCGTGAGATCGACAGGCGGATCGGTGCAGCCTCCGCAGTGATGTGGTTGCTTTACCAGTCCGTCATGGTGAAGAAGGAGCTGAGCCAAAAGGCGAAGCTCTCAATTTACCGGTCGATCTACGTTCCGACTCTCACCTATGGTCATGAGCTTTGGGTAATGACCGAAAGAACAAGATCGCGGATACAAGCGGCTGAAATGAGTTTCCTTCACAGGGTGGCTGGGCGCTCCCTTAGAGATAAGGTGAGAAGCACAGTCACTCGGGAGGAGCTCGGAGTAGAGCCACTGCTCCTCCACATCGAGAGGAATCAGCTGAGGTGGCTCGGGCATCTTTTTCGGATGCCTCCTGGACGCCTCCCTGGGGAGGTGTTCCAGGCATGCCCCCCCGGGAGGAGGCCCTCGGGAAGACCCAGGACACGCTGGAGGGACTATGTCTCTCGGCTGGCCTGGGAACACCTCGGTGTTCTTCCCGAGGAGCTGGCCAAGGTGTCTGGGGAAAGGGAAGTTTGGGCTTCCATGCTTAGACTGCTGCCTCCGCGACCCGGTCCCGGATAAAGCGGAAGGAGAGAGAGAGATGGAGATAGATATAGTCACTCTGGAGGGCTTCTCATCAGATTCAGCCCTAGCCCAGGAGCTAAACATGTTTTATAAAAGATTTGACAAATACAACTTTAAAAAAGAAATTTCAGCTCTAAAACAAAATTTGCTTGCCTCCACTCAGTCAGCAGCCTGTTTCTCTTTACACAGTGTGGTAAGAACTTTTAAACACTGCAAAGTCAAAACAAGCCCCAGACCTGACAATATTAGTGGTTGTGTGCTGTCCCACTGCGCTGAGCAATTAGGCCCAATTTTTAAACATATTTTTAACATGTCACTACAACTTCATGCAGTTCCTGACCTATGGAAACAATCTACGATAGTTCCCATAGCCAAAAACAGCCATCCAAAGTCTCTTAACTACGATAGGCCTATAGCCCTAACCTCACTAGTAATGAAGTCCTTCGAAAAAATGGTCAAAACGGAAATTATCTTAAAGACTGACCGTCTCCTTGACCCCTTACAATTTGCATATCGATCAAACAGGGGGGTCCAGGATGCTACTATAACCTTGCTTAACTTCATTCTTAAACATCTTGAGGGCTCCAAGACTCATGCCAGGACACTCTTTGTGGATTTCTCATCAGCCTTCAACACCATACAGCCCCACCTATTGGTGCAGAAGCTACTTGACCGCTTTCAGATGGACTCTTGTATGTCCGGCTGGATTTTTGGCTACATCCACACGACAACGGCAACGAGATTTTTTTTTTTAAATATCGCATCCACATGGGCAACGGATCAGTAAAATATCAGGTTCATATGGCAACGCAACGCTTGCTGAAAACGATGCAATACACATGCCACACCTTTACGTGCGCTGTAAGACGGTCCCATCGGAGACACCAGAACAATAGAAGAAGTAGACGCATGCGCATAAACCGCTTCTTCTGTAGCATTAGCCACATAAAGTTTTGATTATTAATCAGTAGCGTAAAATGAAAGATGCGGAAAGAGGAATGAATGGGGGTAGATGGAAGCCGGTACGCCAACATTCTGATATCCTCCAGAATTCTTTAATGGTCCGGAATAAATTGAATGCTACACGTTGATGGATTACTTTGTTCTTCTACGCCCTTTTTGAGGAATGTATTGTCGGACTTAAACCAACATCTGAAGAGGTGAGATTGCTCCTTTTTTTCCCTATTTTTGCTGGCGGGATTGTTTTTGTTTTTGGAAAGCGCACGGGCGGTGCGCGGTTTGGTACTGCTTCCGCAGTGTTTGGACTAAAGACTCTGCCCTAAGGGCTATTCTCTCTCTCTCTCTCTCTCTCTCTCTCTCTCTCTCTCTCTCACTTTGTACCATTACACAATAAATATTCACAGTGAAAATATTTTGTAAGCGCGTTTCATGAACCAAGTTATAGGATTTGTTGACAACTCGCATCGAGTTCATTACACTTCTACCCGGCGTGAAGCACTGACAGTCATGTGGTTGTGATGTCATCGTAAACAAATCCGTTCTACTCATCCAGACGACTTCGCAACGGCGCCGTTGCCAGATTTTTTCACTCTGGAACCCGTTCTCAAAAGATTTCATTTTGGGGCACCCAAAACACCGGTGCCGTATGGACGCCAGGCCGAAACGATAAACAATTTTATCAGATTCACCTGAATCCATTGCCGTGTGGACAGGGCCTTAGATTTCCTCACCAACAGATCTCAGAGAGTGAGAGTAAATGGCCACAAGTCTGGATTATCTTTTACATCTACAGGTTCTCCTTGGGGCTGTGTTCTCTCTCCTCTCCTCTACATCCTTTACACAGATGACTGTCGATCTGAAATGGACAGCTATCATATCGTAAAGTTTGCAGATGACACAGTCATCGTGAGTTTGTTGAAGGACAATGAGACATCACATGGCTCCATTATAGACTACTTTGTGAACTGGTGTCAGGAAGCTTATTTGGAGTTAAATGTGTCTAAGGTGGGGTTTACATTAGACCGTATCAGCAGATCATCAGATTAACGTTTTTAAAACGATTCGCGTGCACACAGCAACGCCAATACACGGATACGCTCGGCTCCGCAGGCATCCTGCGCTCCAAATCACTCCGCCCTGAACAGCGAGTGCCCTCTGGAGGGTGCGCACTCCGGCCCTGCACAGCTCACACAGCGCGCGAGTGAAGTGCACAAGCAGTGATTCGGGACTGAGCCGCTGTGTGTGTGATCCCAGCGCATATCACTTACCACTTGCAAGTGGAAGGATGGCAAGCCTAAAGACAATCATAACTACACAATGGGCAGTATTTGCATCAGTATTTGCAGTATTTTCATACTTTTATACTCTTGAATGAAAGGTGATACAAGGCGGAAGTCCGCGCCATTTTTCAGCAGTCGCGTCACATGACCAACGCCAGCGAATCAGGAAGGTGGATGTCACAGTGACGTTGTCCAATGACGACGCCAGCTAGAGCTCAGCACAGCGTATCCGCGTATTCTCAATGTTTACACAGCACCGGACCTGACACGATCTGGATTGAATACGTGGACCCTGGCGGATTCCCGTTTCCCGGCGTTTCCAGGCGTTTTAATGTAAACGGACAGTGCATCCGCGAGGAAAACGAGACAGATACGGTCTAATGTAAACTTGGCCTAAGACAAAGGACATGTGTATTGATTTTAGGCACAAAGATTGCAACCATACTAAAACAAACATCAATGGACAGGACATTGAAATAGTCCAACAATACAATTACTTGGGCTCTATTATTGATGATAAATTAAGTTTTAATGGTAACACAGACTTACTGTGTAAAAAAGGACAGCAACGCTTATACTGCCTCAGGAAGCTGGCAAGGTTTAATGTAGACAAATCACTATTGACTCTTTTCTACAGATCCTTTATTGAGTCAGTTCTTACTTTCTCAGCCATCTGTTGGTATGCACTGCTAAATGTGAAACAGAAAAATGCCATCTCTAAGGTTATCAAGGTGTGTAGTAATGTGTACAACAGAAAAGTATGTCTGCACTGTATGAGGAACAGGTAATTAAGAAGGCCGAATCAATCCTGTCAAATTATATTCACCCTCTGCACAGCGAATTTCAGGTCTTGCTCTCTGGCTCCCATTTCAAATGCCCACTAGCCCGAACCAACAGATATAAACATTCTTTTATACCTTCTGCTGTCCAGTTAATGAATTCTAACAAACAGAGATAACCTCTACCCCTCCCCCTCCCTTTTTTTATTTTTTATTTATTATTATTTTAAACTTTGTGTGGAAATGTGTGTGTCTGTTTGTGTTTATCATGTATGCTACTTCTGCAAAACAAATTGCCCTTTGTGGGACAAATAAAGCATTACTTAGTTATTGATATCTCATCTCATCTCATTATCTGTAGCCGCTTTATCCTTCTACAGGGTCGCAGGCAAGCTGGAGCCTATCCCAGCTGACTACGGGCGAAAGGCGGGGTACACCCTGGACAAGTCGCCAGGTCATCACAGGGCTGACACATAGACACAGACAACCATTCACACTCACACCTACGGTCAATTTAGAGTCACCAGTTAACCTAACCTGCATGTCTTTGGACTGTGGGGGAAACCGGAGCACCCGGAGGAAACCCACGTGGACACGGGGAGAACATGCAAACTCCACACAGAAAGGCCCTCGCCGGCCCCGGGGCTCGAACCCAGGACCTTCTTGCTGTGAGGCGACAGCGCTAACTACTACACCACCATGCCGCCAGTTATATATATATATATATATATATATATATATAGAGAGAGAGAGAGAGAGATATCCACAGTTTTAGTTCTCGGTTCAGCTCTGTGTCGAGCCCTCCTCTTTTCATACTCCTGAACCCTCTTCAAATTGTATGCATCGCAGACTACCCTAATGAGTCTCTTCCATTCGACTCTGTTACTCACGGTTGAAGACCATTGATCCAAGACATGGCCGCACTTCAAAGCACTTTTGCAGGTGTCCTTGAAACGGAGCTTAGGCCGGCCTACTGGTCGAGAGCCATGGGCCAGCTCACAGTACAGGAGCTCTTTTACTGGCCTGTCTTCTTCCATTCAGCAAATATGTCCCAACCAGCGCAGGCGAGTCCGCACTAACTTCACCTCAATATCTTCAACGTCTGTGCGCCGCAGCACCTCTTCATTGCTGATGTAGTCGTCCCATTTGATGTTTAGTATCAGACATAGATGACACTGTTGTATTGTATGAAGCTGCTTGACTTCATGCTGATATAGGGTCCAAGTTTCACTGCCATACATCAGAAGAGGTATTAAGCATTGGTTGTACACAGCGACTTTAGTTGAGACTGAGAGATCATGTGAGTCAAACACTCTCTTGTGCAGTCGACAAAGTGCACAGGATGTTGCTTGAAAATGAGATGCGAGTTCCTCTTTCATAGAGCAGTCACTGCTAACGTAGTTGCCGAGGTACTTGAAGTGGGTGACGTTGGCTAACTTAGTACCATCTATGAAGAACTCAGCCATGTTGCCAATACACATAGTCTCTGTTTTGACCGTGTTGATGCGCAGGCCCATCCTCTTGGCAGCGTCATTGTAGGAAGTCAATAGCGACTGCAGGCCCTCTGGCGTGTCACTGAAAATTGCAATGTCATCAGCATACTGAGCTTCTCTGATGAACTCTGTAAAGACTTTGGATTTTACTTTAAGTCTGCGTAGGTCAAAGAGATCGCCATCATAACGTAGTCTGATTTGTACACTGCAGATGTGCTTGATTTTCTTGAAGGCGAGCCAGAGTAAGACTGATGCGTAGATACCAAAAAGTGTTGGAGCTAATTTGCAACCCTGCTTTACCCCGCTGTTGTATTCGAGGGATTGAGTGAGCTCACCATCAACAGCAAGTCTGGCATGTACATCTGTATATAGCTTCTTAATGATTCTTATAAACTTTGGTGGACAACCAAGTTTGCCGAGGATGATGAAGAGAAGCTCGCGATTGACACTGTCAAACGCCTTAACAAAGTCCACAAAGGCTATATACAAGTGCATCTCAAAAAATTAGAATACCATGAAAAAGTTCCTTTTTTTCATGATTTAATTCAAAAAGGTAAACTTTCATATATTCTATATTCATTACATGTAAAGTGAAAATATTTAAAGCCTTTTTTGTTTTAATTTTGATGATTATGGCTTATAGCTCATGAAAATTAGAAATCCAGTATCTCAAACTATTAGAATATTCCCTAATATCAATAAAAAAAAAGGATTTACAATACAGAAATGTCCAACTTCTGAAAAGTATATTCATTTATACACTCAATACTTGGTTGGGGCTCCTTTACCATGAATTACTGTAGCAATGCGGTGTGGCATGGAGGTGATCAGTCTGTGGCACTGCTGAGGTGTTATTGAAGCCCAGGTTGCTTTGATAGTGGCCTTCAGCGTATGTGTATTTTTGGGTCGGGTGTTTCTCATCTCCGTCTTGACAATACCCCATAGATTCTCTATGGGGTTCAGGTCAGGCAAGTTGGCTGGCCAGTCAAACACAGTAATATCATGGTCAGCAAACCATTTGGTAGTAGTTTTGGCACTGTGGGTAGGTGCTAAGTCCTGATGGAAAAGGAAATCAGCATCTCCAAAAAGCTCGTCAGCAGATGGAAGCATGAAGTGCTCTAAAATCTCCTGGTAGATGGCTGTGTTGACTTTGGACTTGATAAAATACAGTGGACCAACACCAGCAGATGACATGGCACCCCAAATCATCACAGACTGTGGAAACTTCACACTGGGCTTCAAACATCTTGGATTCTGTGCCTCTCCACTCTTCCTCCAGACTCTAGAACCGTGATTTCCAAATTAAATGCAAAATGTACTTTCATCTGAAAAGAGGACTTTGGACCACTGAGCAACAGTCCATTTCTTTCTCTCCTTAGCCCAGATAAGACACTTCTGACATTGTCTCTGGCTCAGGAGTAGCTTGATATTAGGAATGCAAAAGTTGTATCCCCTTTCTTGAAGATGTCTGTTCGTGATGGGTCTTGATACACTGACACCAGCCTCAGTCCACTCCTTGTGAAGCTCTCCCAAGTTCTTGAATCAACTTTTCTTGACAATCCTCTCAAGACTGCAGCCATCCCTGTTGCTTGTGCACCTTTTCCAGCCACCCTTTTCAGCAATGACCTTTTGTGGCTTACCCTCCTTGTGGAGGGCATCAGTGATCATCTTCTGGACAACAGTCAAGTCAGCAGTACACACAACCACAATCATGGGGAACCATGATTGTGGTTGTGTGTACTGAACTAGACCGAGAGATACACTGTGTTCGTACTGTTTTACTCAAACTCGAAATGAAATATTCTAATATTTTGAGATGTTTTTTTATGATTTTGTACTGTATGCCATACTGATTAAAATTAAAATAGAAAAATGCTTGAAACATTTTAGTTTGTGTAGTGAGTCTATAATATATAACATTTTCAATTTCTTAAATAACTGATGGAAAATATTGAACTTTTTCACAATATTCTAATTTTTTGAGATGCACTAGTGTGTATATATATATATATATATATATATATATATATATATATATATATATATATATATATTACACACACACACACACACACACACACACAGTGGGGCAAAAAAAGTATTTAGTCAGCCACCAATTGGGCAAGTTCTCCCACTTAAAAAGATGAGAGGCCTGTAATTTTCATCATAGGTACACTTCAACTATGAGAGACAGAATGGGGGGAAAGAATCCAGGAAATCACATTGTAGGATTTTTAATGAATTAATTGGTAAATTCCTCGGTAAAATAAGTATTTGGTCACCTACAAACAAGCAAGATTTCTGGCTCTCACAGACCTGTAACTTCTTCTTTAAGAGGCTCCTCTGTCCTCCACTCGTTACCTGTATTAATGGCACCTGTTTGAACTCGTTATCAGTATAAAAGACACCTGTCCACAACCTCAAACAGTCACACTCCAAACTCCACTATGACCAAGACCAAAGAGCTGTCAAAGGACACCAGAAACAAAATTGTAGACCTGCACCAGGCTGGGAAGACTGAATCTGCAATAGGTAAGCAGCTTGGTGTGAAGAAATCAACTGTGGGAGCAATTATTAGAAAATGGAAGACATACAAGATCACTGATAATCTCCCTCGATCTGGGGCTCCACGCAAGATCTCACCCCGTGGGGTCAAAATGATCACAAGAATGGTGAGCAAAAATCCCAGAATCACACGGGGGGACCTAGTGAATGATCTGCAGAGAGCTGGGACCAGAGTAGGCTACCATCAGTAATGCACTACACCACCAGGGACTCAAATCCTGCAGTGCCAGACGTGTCCCCCTGCTTAAGCCAGTACATGTCCAGGAGCCGTCTGAAGTTTGCTAGAGAGCATTTGGATGATCCAGAAGAGGATTGGGAGAATGTCATATGGTCAGATGAAACCAAAATAGAACTTTTTGGTAAAAACTCAACTTGTCGTGTTTGGAGGAGAAAGAATGCCGAGTTGCAGCTAAAGAACACCATACCTACTGTGAAGCATGGGTGTGGAAACATCATGCTTTGGGGCTGTTTTTCTGCAAAAGGACCAGGACGACTTATCCGTGTAAAGGAAAGAATGAATGGGGCCATGTATCATGAGATTTTGAGTGAAAACCTCCTTCCATCAGCAAGGGCATTGAAGATGAAATGTGGCTGGGTCTTTCAGCATGACAATGATCCCAAACATACCGCCCGGGCAACGAAGGAGTGGCTTCATAAGAAGCATTTCAAGGTCCTGGAGTGGCCTAGCCAGTCTCCAGATCTCAACCCCATAGAAAACCTTTGGAGGGAGTTGAAAGTCCATGTTGCCCAGCGACAGCCCCAAAACATCACTGCTCGAGAGGAGATCTGCATGGAGGAATGGGCCAAAATACCAGCAACAGTGTGTGAAAACCTTGTGAAGACTTAAAGAAAACGTTTGACCTCTGTCATGGCCAACAAAGGGTATATAACAAAGTATTGAGATGAACTTTTGTTATTGACCAAATACTTATTTTCCACCATAATTTGCAAATAAATCCTTTAAAAATCAGACGATGTGATTTTCTGGATTTTTTTTCTCATTTTGTCTCTCATAGTTGAGGTATACCTATGATGAAAATTACAGGCCTCTCTCATCTTTTTAAGTGGGAGAACTTGCACAATTGGTGACTGACTAAATACTTTTTTGCCCCACTGTATATATATATCCCTATCTCTATATATCTCTATCTCTGTATATCTCTCTCTATTTCTATCTATCTCTCTCTTTGATTGAGTGGGTGGAGCGTTTGTGAGTGCGTGTGGACCTTTGTCCAGTGGAGCAAATCTTTTTCTTTCTCTTTTTTCTAACTATCTTTAATTTATTTTATGTTTGTTTAGTTGTTTATTAGGTTTAGTTTTTAAAGTTTCCAACAAGTCTGCAACCAGCGGTATCTACCTCTGGTTTGCATGGCAAACATGGAGAAAGGGTTTGATCAGTATGAGGTAAAGGAGTAGATCTGGAGGGTCCTCAGACATAGAGTGTTTTGGTAAACTGGGATGTATGGATGCTGTCAGTCCCCACTCGCTTGCTCACTCGAGTTTGTTGACAGTGTAGTGGCTGGCTGCTTTATGTCCCGGGGCTCCCTCATGCCTGTGTTACCTTCTGGCTCTCTCCTTTTAGTTATGCTGTCATAGTTAGTTGCCGGAGTCCCTGCTTGTACTCGGTGCAATATGTATACTGCTCCTACTTATTCAGGTGACATTGGGCATACCTAACAACCTGTGTTTTCTTCCCCCCCCCCAAATCTGTCCCTCTGAGTTACATGGAGTCAACAGGAAATCTTTTGGTGGAGAGGGTGGAGACCTCGACTGGCTATCGTAGCCTGCAGGGAATCGGCTGTCAGACTTCTGTCGCATGTCCCAGACCTGGTGAAATGTAACTGAATTGTCTTGGCCAGCCCTAAGGGTCCCATCTGCATCTCATCATTGCTGAGGAGTGTGCTCCCATCACCCAATCAAGCATCCAGCCAAAGCAGGTCATGATATTTTTTACCATATTAATATGCCATTGTTGTGTGTTATGCCTGATGTAAAGACTCTCGTCTCTGCGAGTCTACCACACAGATTTAATACTTGTCATTTTTAGGGCATACCTAACAACCTGTGTTTTCTTTCTCTCTCTCTTCCCCTCCCCCCCAATCTGTCCCTCTGAGTTACATGTTGAGCCTGGGATTGAGATGCTGGCCTCTTCTGCCCCTCGGACCTGCTTGATCCATCCTGGTGCCCTGTGTCTGGTCGGAGTTTTATCACACTGCTCCTGTGAAGGACGGCCCCATGAGGACAGTTGAGGGTTAAAACTGTTAATATTATAGTCAGGCTGTCTGTTGTTGCCCAAATGAGGATGGGTTCCCTTTTGAGTCTGGTTCCTCTCGAGGTTTCTTCCTCATGTCGTCTGAGGGAGTTTTTCCTTGCCACCGTCACCACAGGCTTGCTCATTGGGGATAGATTAGGGATAAAATTAGCTCATGTTTTAAGTTGTTCAAATTCTGTAAAGCTGCTTTGCGACAATGTTTATTGTTAAAAGCGCTATACAAATATCAAATCAAATCAAGTTTATTTGTACAGCGCTTTTAACAATAAACATTGTTGCAAAGCAGCTTTACAGAATTTGAACGACTTAAAACATGAGCTAATTTTATCCCTAATCTATCCCCAATGAGCAAGCCTGTGGTGACGGTGGCAAGGAAAAACTCCCTCAGACGACATGAGGAAGAAACCTCGAGAGGAACCAGACTCAAAAGGGAACCCATCCTCATTTGGGCAACAACAGACAGCCTGACTATAATATTAACAGTTTTAACAGGTATAACCATCAACTGTCCTCATGGGGCCGTCCTTCACAGGAGCGGGGCGATAAAACTCCGACCAGACACAGGACACCAGGATGGACCAAGCAGGTCCGAGGGGCAGAAGAGGCCAGCATCTCAATCCCAGGATCAACATGTAACTCAGAGGGACAGATTGGGGGGGGGAAGAGAGAGAGAGAAAGAAAACACGTTGTTAGGTATGCCCTAAAAATGACAAGTATTAAATCTGTGTGGTAGGCTCGCAGAGACAAGAGTCTTTACATCAGGCATAACACACAATGGCATGTTAATATGGTAAAAAATATATCATGACCTGCTCTGGCTGGATGCTTGATTGGGTGATGGGAGCACATTCCTCAGCAATGATGAGATGCAGATGGGACCCTTAGGCCTGGCCAAGACAATTCAATTAAACTTGATTTGATTTGATTTGATCAGTTAAGTCGGCGCCATGCCATTAAAATCCCAGTAAACCATGATATCACTGTTGAGGAGTGTAGTTTAGCTGTAGGTGCCTTATGATGGTGTTTTATCGACCTCAAGAATGAATGGCTCAGTGATAATCTTCCTTGATAGTATTGTTAAAGCTGAGGAAATTGTAAATGCAGGTATCGTTGTACATGAAACTCTGGTTAATGTTCTACCACTTGTTACACCTTCAAAATGAGTAACTTTGTCTAATGTGCCACCGTTTATTAGTAACGCAATCATCCATCATGAGTTGGGACGATATGGGCAAGTAGTATCCCCAATTAAAATGATTCCCCTTGGCTGTAAATCTCCGCAGTTGCGACATGTCGTTTCCTTTAGGAGACAGGTCTATATGATCCTTAAAGAGTACACCAGCAATCTTAATATCGCTCTTAAATTTAGGGTGGATAATTTTGATTGTGATCTTTGCTACTACTGAAATCATGAAGTGCTTTCACTGTGGACAACACGGGCATTTAATTTGTGCCTGTCCGGGGAAAAAGGAAAATAGGCCTAGGCCTGCTGAAAGTACTTCAAATGAACCGCCGGAGTTGAAGCCTGAAGTCCGAGGTTGCCCAAGTGGCAGAACCCTCTAATGAGCAGCATAATGGGAGTAAAGAACCAGAACAAAACGAAGATAAAGAAACTAAGCAAGATGATGCTGGAGATTTGGGTGTGGGGGGGTAATACAGCGTTGGATGGAGGGTAATCTCTCATCTCATTATCTCTAGCCGCTTTATCCAACAAGTCCGCAACCAGCTACAAGAGAAAGGCGGGGTACACCCTGGACAAGTCGCCAGGTCATCACAGGGCTGACACATAGACAACCATTTACACTTACAGTCAATTTAGAGTCACCAGTTAACCTAACCTGCATGTCTTTGGACTGTGGGGGAAACCGGAGCACCCGGAGGAAACCCACGGGGAGAACATGCAAACTCCGCACAGAAAGGCCCTCACCGGCCACGGGGCTCAAACCCGGACCTTCTTGCTGTGAGGTGACTGCGCTAACCACTACACCACCGTGCTGCCGGGTTAACCTCTCAGACTGAAAATGTTGCTTTCTCAGAGAGTAGTGAGGTGTCAGGAATCCCTAAAGTAAATGAGAAAACTGCTATTGAGGTAGCAGAGGCGGTGCTCATTGATTTCATTGAGGAAGTGGAGGATATGGAGGCAAATGTGCAGTTCAAACTCCTCCAAGCGAAAAGGAAGGTAAATGCTCAAGTGAGTAAACCCGCATCTAAGAACGCTGCGATTTCAGCTGAGGCGGTTGATTTATATGTTGATTCTTCCGATGATTCTACCGACTCATCTTTAATTAGAACTCCATGCTCGAGGCAACATGTCTTTAGGGCACGTTACACAATGGAAGCGTTAAAAGATTTTCTCAAACGAACGAAAAATGTACAGGGCGTAAAAGTGGTGGATTATTTCCCAGATGTTGATGATTTTATTGACTCAGTACAACATTATAGGAGTACCGGTAATCCAGGAGGTCAAGGTTTTACTGATGCAGAGGTAGCACGCCTCAAAAATTTTTTGACAAAACTCAGAAAAGAGAAGAATGTTGAGAAAGACAGCGTTTTATTTTGATTTTCTGTACTATAGGATCTCTTTTTCTCTTTGAGTTTGTGTTGTCTTCTATCAACAATGGGCACATTTAATATAGCATGGTACTAGAGATGTTAAATGGTACTATAGATGTTAAAAAGAGGACACAAATATTTGAATTTATGAAGCAAAAGCAGATAGATGTCTTATTTGCCCAAGAAACCCATACAGATGTCAGAAATGTTACAGACTGGCATAAAGAGTGGAGTGGGAAAATCTTTTTCAGTCATGATTCTGCTTTAAGTGGAGGTGTGGCTTAGCTCTTCTCTAACAGTTGGATTCCAATAGATTTTTCTGTTGACAACATTATAGATGGGTGACTTTTGAAAGTCAGAGCTATTTTTGAACATTGTGCGTTTGTGTTTTTTTATGTGTATACGCTCCTTCTTCTGGGTTTGAAAGAATGCTGTTCTTAAAGAAATTATGTGAAGTTTTAAGTGATTGTAGCAGGGACGATCATTTAATTGTTGCTAGAGATTTCAATTGCACAGAACTAAAGACAGACAGAAATAATCCTGAACCACATGCTGCTTCACGAAAAAGACTTCTGGAGTTGATTAAGAAGCATGAATTTACTGATATATGGAGAAATTTCAATAATTTGAGACAGTACACATAGGCTCATTCAAGAGGGGATTTACTTTCTTTTGCCCGTCTTGATAGATTTTATTGTTTCAAACACCAGTTGAATATTTTTAGAAGTTGTAACATCATTCCTGTTTCTTTTTCTGACCACGGTACAGTGCTGTGTAAGCATGAAGTATATCAAACCTAGAAGTGCTTTTGGCATTTTAACACCAGTTTGTTAAAAGATGCAAACTTCAGAGCAACTTTCCTTTTCTTTTGGAATGATTTTAGAAAATATAAGACTTCTTTTTCATCACTTCAGAAATGGTGGGATTTTGGAAAAGTGCAAGTAAAACAGTTATGTCAACAATATACTTTCAGTGTTATGAAGGACATTACTAGATCTATGAAAAATCTTGATATGGAGATATTGGAACTCCAAAATTTGGTACATACCACTGGAAATGGAGGCCACAATGAGGCTCTCAAAGTCAAAAAGGTTGCTTTGGCTGACCTGCTTGGTGTGAAGGCACAGGGTGCTCTGGTGAGGTCCAGGTTTCAAAATGTGAATATGATGGATGCCCCAACCCGTTTCTTTTTTAGTCAGGAACAAAAAAATGGTCAGAAACGTTGCATACGTAGCTTGCGTTCACAGTCTGGGGTTTTACTCACAGATCCTGCTGAGATTAGGAGGCATGCAGTTGGTTTTTATGCTGACCTGTATACTTCTGAATACAAAGAACAACCAGAATTGGATAAAGTTTTTTTTTTATGGGCTTCCTAAAATTTCTAATAAAAGTGCAGATGAATTGGAGAAGCCACTGTCATTAGAAGAGCTCAGTGCAGCTCTTAAGACCATGGAAGAGGGAAGGTCACCTGGAATCGATGGGCTTCCAGTAGAGTTTAAGACATTCTGCGTAGTGATTGGGGATGATCTGCTGGAAGTCTTGAAGGATAGCCTAACTATAGCTCAATTGCCGTTGAGTTGTAGGAGGGCAGTCCTAACTTTATTGCCAAAGAAAGGTGATCTTCACGAGATCAAAAATTGAAGACCCGTGGTTCTATTGTGTTGTGACTTGAAGATCTTTTCAAAAACACTAGCTATTAGACTGAGAACTGTGATGGAGCAAGTTGTTCATTTAGATCAAACATACTGTGTTCCAGGCAGGTCAATCTATGACATTACTTTGATTCGGGATGTTTTGGAAGTCTCAAGATTGTTGGGTTTGGGTACTGGTCTGATTTCTTTAGATCAGGAAAAGGCATTTGACAGAGTAGAACACCAATACTTATGGAAAGTTCTGACAGCTTTTGGTTTCAGCCCAGGTTTTGTTGCTAAGATCAGGGTTTTGTATTGTGGCGCTGAAAGTGTATTGAAGTTTAATGGTGATTTATGTTCTCCTTTCAAAGCTCAGAGAGGAATAAGACAAGGTTGTTCCTTCTCTGGTATGTTGTATTCTTTGGCAATAGAGCTCCTTTTGCATAAGTTGAGAAATGTCATATCTGGTTTAACTATACCTTCTTGTCATTCAACTTCTTTATTGTCTGCTTATGCTGATGTTGTGGTACTAGTGAAAAATCAAAAAGATGTTGATGTTTTAATTAATACAGTTACAGAGTTTGGCAAGATATCTTCAGCAAAGGTTAATTGGAATAAAAGTGAAGCAATGTTTAAAGGAAATTGGGAAGGTGGGCCCCTATTTTACCTCAAGGTCTGAAACTGTGTGGAAATGGTTTTAGATATCTGGGTGTGTTTTTAGGGGACAGCCAAACAGAATTAAAGAATTGGGAAGGGATTCTTGAAAAGGTGAAAGGGAGACTTAGGCTACATCCACACGACAATGGCAACGAGATTTTTTTTTTAGCGGGTAAAAAAAATATCGCGTCCACATGGGCAACGGATCAGTAAAATATCAGGTCCATATGGCAACGCAACGCTTGCTGAAAACGATGCAATACACATGCCACACCTCTACGTGCGCTGTAAGACGGTCCCATCGGAGACACCAGAACAATAGAAGAAGAAGTAGGACGCATGCGCATGTAACGGGTTTATTTTTTTTCCACTTGCCATTGTGTGTAGTGGTGGGGAAATTCTGCGCTGGCCCTTTAAGAGCGCAGGTAGTTATGGGAACGAGGCGCTGGCCTCTTTCAGTTCGTTTTGGAAATGTAAGCGCCAATGCCACTGGACGTTTGCAGCCCGTCCTCAGCAGTGTATTTGTGTCTCATTTCTTCAGAATAAAAAGACTGGTGAACAACACAACGTCTGTTACACGCATAAACCCCTTCTTCTATCCGGCGTGAAGCACTCACAGGAACACACAACAACAAGAAGATGGCTGCGACTACGCGAGGAAATCGTGCTTTCTGTGTGTACAAATTAGTTTTATTAGTGTGCATAGTTTTATATAACTTAATTTTCTTATTGTGTGAACATTTTGAAAAGCATTTTTATATAATTTGTATAACTTTTTATATTGTGTGAACATTTTGAAAAGCAGTCTTATACAATAAAAAAAAGAAATTCAAGAAATGGTTCAGTTGTTTATTTAAAAGAAAAGCTGTATACAAAAGTGAATGCAATGCAGTGGTTCATACAAAACAGTCTGTTGAAGGGTCTTCTGACCCTTTTCCCCTCTGCCTCCATTATAGTCAGGTAACTGTTGCTTTGTGTGAAAGGCTGTACTTTCTGTTCATCAAAGCAGGTGTAAATTGTCTGTCTGGCAGGTCAGTCAGGTTAATGTGTAAACTATTTCAATTTCTGTTACGAATGATGCGCGCGAGAGTGCTGCTTGTTCTAGTCATGTGGTTGTGACGTAAACAAATCCGTTCTACTCATCCAGACGACATCCCAACGGCGCCGTTGCCAGATTTTTTCACTGTGGAACCATACCTGTCAACTTTGAGGTTTGAAAAAAAGGGATATTTCCCAGATTTTTAACTCAAAATAAGGGAAAATTTCGGAAAGTCATACCCTTCACCAAAAATGGGTGTGTAGTTGAATGGGGTCAATTTTCTATCTAGTATTTGTGATTTCCTGTACTCTGGTGCATGTTGGTGATAGCCAAGACCCAAACTCCATATGCTTATGGTTTATAGAGTGCATCTGTGAATAAACTATACATTTATTTTTATTTGCTTTCAGTGGTACCAGTTATTTCCCAAATTAAGGGCTAAAATACGTATCTTATGTTAAAATAAGAATGGTTATATAATGACCTGTCAATAAATTCAATTCCATTGCAATTTATTATGGTTTTACCATAGTCATGGCCTCGGAACACTAGATAGATAGATAGATAGATAGAGATATTAAACCAAGAGTGATTTAAAATGGGTAAGTTTCAGATAGAAAATAAAATAGACAATGAGTGGATAAAACAGTTAATACACCAATTAGTTTACACTAGGCTATTTATGAGGTCTTAGTCAGGACATACTTAATGTAAACATGTGTAGCTTACCTTTGATTATTTGGGAGGCTTTCGTTTTCCCCATGGAAAATTTCTTTGCGATGGAAGAGTCTGGGAACATTCCAGCCACGCACTTGTTGAAATCATCAAAGAAAGAGAGGATAATGTTTTTCTTAGCTATTAGCATCGCCATCTTCACCTCAGACCTAATCAGTGTTGCCAGATACTGCTGACGTTTTCCAGCCCAAAATATGTTCAAAACCCGCCAAAATGCACTTGAAACTGCCCAACTAGGGAGGGAAACCGCCCAATCTGGCAACACTGGACCTAATCACTTGTTCAGCCTCGCCTCCGGGGGACGTGAATTCAAGGCCCGACTTCCTGCTGTAAACTCCTGTCAGAGGCGTGTCATGAATTCTGGACCTACCGACTTTTTTTATATTGTGAAAATACGGGACTTTTATATAATGTGAAAATATGGGATATTTTCGGGAAAATAAAAAAACGGGAAGACAGCGGGAAATAAGTCAAAATAAGGGATTTCCCGGGAAAAATGGGAGGGTTGACAGGTATGTCTGGAACCCATTCTCAAAAGATTTCATTTTGGGGCACCCAAAATGCCGGTGCCGTGTGGACGCCAGGCCGAAAGGCTAAAAATTTTTTATCAGATTCACCTGAATCCGTTGCCGTGTGGACAGGGCCTTAAGCGGTGGTCTTGGTTATTGCCACACGTCCTTTAGAGGCCATTTGCAACAACTTAGTAGCATCCTCACTGTGGCATCGCCTCATCTCATCTCATTATCTGTAGCCGCTTTATCCTGTTCTACAGGGTCGCAGGCAAGCTGGAGCCTATCCCAGCTGACTACGGGCGAAAGGCGGGGTACACCCTGGACAAGTCGCCAGGTCATCACAGGGCTGACACATAGACACAGACAACCATTCACACTCACATTCACACCTACGGTCAATTTAGAGTCACCAGTTAACCTAACCTGCATGTCTTTGGACTGTGGGGGAAACCGGAGCACCCGGAGGAAACCCACGCGGACACGGGGAGAACATGCAAACTCCACACAGAAAGGCCCTCGCCGGCCCCAGGGCTCGAACCCAGGACCTTCTTGCTGTGAGGCGACAGCGCTAACCACTACACCACCGTGCCGCCCTATGGCATCGCCTAATGGTTCTAAATCCTCCCCAGAATTTACTTTCTGATATTCAAACTGAAATGGTTAATTTCTTTTGGGATAAGCTACACTAGATTCCACAAAGTATATTGTTTTTACCTAAAGATGAGGGGGGTCAAGGACTTGTACATCTGGCCAGTCGAGTTGCAGCTTTTCACCTTCAGTTTTTTCAAAGACTGCTTGTTGGCCCTGCAGACCTCTCGTGGAGACCTTTGGCGTATACTATACTGCAATGGCTAGGAGGTCGGAAGTTGGATTTTTCTCTTTTTTTAATGGACCCTAAGAGACTGCCTTTCAAGAATCTGCCTTCTTTTTATTGTGGACTTTTCAAGGTGTTATGTCTATTTAAGGTACAAAGATGTGATTCTTCAATGTCTGCACTTTTACTGTTAAAGGAACCTTTAATAAGAGGGCAAAATTGGATTTGTCAAAGGAGTTTGCCCTGCCATTGGATAGCATCCTGGAAAATAGTGAACTTAAAACTTTGGGGAACCTGGTTGCTCTAGCAGGGCCTGAATTTGATAAAGTGGAACCTGTGGTTTCTGCTGTGAATATGAAGTCTGCACGGGTTGTATCCCAATTGTTAAAGAAATGGAAGGAGCTTTTAACAAAGGAGTGTGATATATTGCGTTCTTTCTTTGCTGGGGACACTGGTGTTAGGTCTCTATTAATGGGAGTGATGGACCTTTGTTGAATGTAACTTGTATGGAGAAAATGTATCTTGATGAAATTGTGCATTTTGTGTAAAGGTTATTAAATCTAAACTTAGTATGAAGGCTGATACACCATGGCATGCTAAGCTTGGGTTGGATGAGAGTGTAAAACCAAATTGGAGAACTTTATACAAACCACCATTAACAAAGAAATATGGAGATTTGCAATGGAAGATTTTACATGGAATTGTGGCAGTTAATTCTTTTGTCTCAGTATTAAATCCACTGGTTGATGATACATGTCCTGGCTTTGATGAAAGAGAGACTGTGTTTCATTGTTTTATGGAATGCCATCAGCTTAATTCAACGTTTCAGCTGTTGGAGTGTATTTTTATAAGTTTTGTTTTTTCCATGCATGTTTTTATTTTGGGTGTAAAGTACAGTAAGAAGCACCAATGTTGTTGCCAGTTATTACATTTTGTTTTGGGGAAAGCTAAGATGGCAATTTGGGTCAGTAGGAGGAATGTAGTTGAAGATTCCTCTGATCAAGACCAAGTGTGTGTTTAAGAGATTGGTAAGGTCAAGAATCTTGAGAGATTTTTGATATTATGCTGAAATGAAGGACTTTGATAAGGTGTGGTGTTATAGGGGAACTTGGTGTTCAATCAGAGATGGTGAATTGGTTTATGCAGAATGTCTGGTTTGATTTTTTTTTATTTATTTCATTTATTTGTTTTGTTAATCAAAATTAATTCATTATTGTAATACAAGTGAATACAGCTCATTAAAGTGGTTTTTAAAAAGTCTCTCTCTCTCTCATATATATATATATATATATATATATATATATATATATATATATATATATAGAGAGAGAGAGAGAGAGAGATAAATAAATAAATAAATAAAATATATGGAATGAAACCCTGAATATATAAATATGTAAAGCTGCTTTGCGACAATGTTTATTGTTAAAAGCGTTATACAAATAAACTTGACTTGACATGCCAGAGAGAGAACGAGAATTTCCAGGTCTGGATGAGTATGGGAAAATGGAGTCTGGAAACATATTACTGTTTCCAGACTAATCGCCCTTACTTTCTTTTCTGAAATACAAAGCCAAAATG